>NW_015386275.1:291323-310698 GCF_001527695.2 Protobothrops mucrosquamatus | reverse complement strand
TTTGGTGGACATGTAGGGAAGTTAAAGCATTTTGGATTAAGATATGGTGGAATACTCAAAATATTTTTAAGAAAAAGATAAAGTTTAAGCCGCAGATATTTTTGTTGGGTATTATGGAAGACTTGGATGCAAAAGAAATGGAATTGATGTTGAACTTTATAACTGCTGCAAGACTATTAGTAGCTCAATATTGGAAAACAGAACATTTACCTACTATAGAAGAATGGTCACTTAAAGTCTCGAATTTAGCAGAAATGACCAAGATTTCCGCTTATGTGAAGGATCACTTGCAAGAAAGATATATTTTGGTTTGGAGAAGATGGATAGATTATATTGAGTGTAAATATGGGACTAAAAAATATCATTTGGTTTTTGAGTAAATTTTAGAGTATTATTGTTGTACAAAGGCTAGAATATTTTATTTAGTATTATTTTTGAATTATTAAAGTGTTGTTGTTATTATTATTGTTTTTAATAATTGTATATCTGCTTAAAAGAGAGTTAAAGGAGGTTATAGATATGTTATTTTAATAGCTGATTAATGTTAATTAGAGTATGATTATGTTATTGTTAACCATGTGATTGGCACTGGGAAGTGAGGGGGGAGGGACGGGGTGGAAGGGTGGGAAGGGAAAGGGGGGATTCATATTGTAAAATTTTATAAAATTTTCAATAAAAAAAAAATCTTCAGTCTATACATATCTTAATTGATTTGACATTCCATCTTTTAGACAATAACCTAGTAAGTTTTTCTTAACTTTAATTTCCCATTGATATTTAAATTTAACGTTTAATCTTTAACATTTCCAGATTTTAAATGATCCCAATTTCTAAGTCTCCTATCTCATATTTGGGGCTAATATTTTTTCTTTTCTTCCTTCTACTTCCTTCCTTTCTTCTTTTCCCCCAATAAATAAATAAATAAATAAATAAACCATCAGCATTTGTACCACAAACCAATATACAAATTTAATTATTAATATTTATACTTCTAAGTTTTACTTAACCTTTGTCTCAACTCATAACAATATCTTAAATTCAAATCTTAGTTATTTATAAACATTCAAACTTTTAGCCAATCAGTGACCTGATGGTTAATTTTCCCTTAATATTTTAATTTAACGTTTAATATTTATTTTTCCCCCAAATTTTTAATTAAGCACAATTCCTTTATCACAATTCCTCATACAATCTAATATTTAAAATACACACCTTATATACAAATTCTACCATCTATCTTAACAAACTAATAAAACAATATGATATTCTTCTTTCAATATTTATATTTCTAAATTTTATATAACCAAAAATTTATCTCAAATCATTACAATATCTTGTGTTCAGAATACGTATATATTCTATCTATTTAGATATATTCTATTTTAGATCTCATGTGTAAATCAAAACCTCAATCCTTTTCAGTCTTATTCTAGCTTTTTTTCTCTGAAAAGTCATCTTTCGTATCTTTGCTTTTAAATCATCAAAAAGATCTTCTTGTATTGTTGTGGCTATTGTTTGATGTTGATAAAGGCATCCAGTTGATAATTTCTTAAGAGGGCTAGCTGATTTAGCAGGTTGTCTCTTTGTTTTTCCCATTTGATGCAGTTGTCCTGAAGTATTTATCTTCTCTTTCATCTGTTTTTCTTTTTTCTCTTCAAATTCCTTCTGGTTTATAAAAAAGTCCTTTCCTTGTTCTCTATTATCAGTTTCCTCTCTGTGTTTTCCATTGTCTGTATTTGTTGAATATCTAAGTCTTCTGTCATAGCATTTGGTTGTTCTATAGAATTCTGTATAGGTGATTCTTTGGTTGAAGTCATAGTTTGAGTTTGCATATCCAGACTTATACGGAGAGTTTGGACAATCGTTTTTAACATATAAAGAATTTGTTCCTGTCCTTCCTCTGTAGGAGAAATCCATTCCTGTTCTTATTCCATTGTAATATATTAAACTAAAAAAAACTTACAATCAGAAAGTCCACCAAGTGAGGAGCTGAGCTGAGTTTCCTGCAGATGGTGCTTCAAGGTTGCTTTATATCCTATCTATTTTCAAAGCTGTCAACAAGTCTCTCTTAAAGAATAGCAAGTTACAGTCTCAAATTTAGCCATCAGATGTCATCTCAGAGTTAGTTGGATCTTTCAGGGCTTTCCCCCCCCTCTAATTTAAGGGGAAAGAAAACCCAAATTTTCAATAATAGTTACAGTAAAAATCAGAGAAAAAAATATAGAGAGTAGAAAGTTACAAGTCTTACAATCCACCAATTTTAGGAAATAGAATTCCAATTAGGATCCCAGTATTTTTCCAACGTTTTAAACTCCCGAGTGGTTGATTGCCGCTGTTTCTGGAGGAAGGGCTAAAATCCCCCTTCCCTCGCCACAGGGGGGAAAGTACTTTAGCAGCTTATGGAGGTAATTAAGTAATTAGGATGTAAGAGAGACAGACCTCACCCAGTCTTTCCACGCTGCTTTGAAGTTGCCGGATGACAAGTGTGACTTCGGCTGTTAGCAGCCTAGGGACGAGCCATATTTCTATGGCCAGTCCTTTCGTCCGCCGGTTTGGAGGGAATGCCAGCTCTATTGGGAGAGTTGCTGCTCTCCCGCGATCCAGTGAAAGCCCCTCCTTGCTGGTCGCCTCTTTGGGGTGACTTTTGGCCCTTTTCAGGTCCCCCCAGCGATGCGAAATTGAACGGGGGAGAGAGAGCAAATCTCCCAGCCATCCATGGTGGCTGCGTGACGAACCGGAAGTCCCAACCAGTCCTCAATTCCTGTTGTTCAGCAGGTGCCTCCATTTCCTAATGCAATAGTGCCACCTGCTGTCCCCAGATCAAATTCCCCCCAGCCCTTGGAGGCAGCAGGTGAGGCCGCAAGATGAAATCCTACAGACTTGGATCCCCAGGTTCTGAGTCCCTTCCATACTCAAACAGGACAAATGTATGGATCCAAGCCCCAGCCCAGTCCTTCCCTCTTGGCACCTTTGAGACAAGTCCCAATGGAAAATCGGCTTGCATTTATCCACATCCCTTTCACCACCAGTGATTTGTTTAACTGGAAAGAAGATCTGCCTCCTTACAGGGAGGCACCTCAAAAATATGCAGATTTAATTCAGCGTATTGTGCCCAACAGTGTGTAATTTATTTACTCTTCTGTTGTCCCTTTTGAGAGCCGAAGATAAACAGCAGGTTTTAAAAGCTGCTACTACCGCTTATAAGGCCAAACAAACAGAAAGAATACAGACAGGAGATCCAGCTTAAAATGGTCTGAAGCCGATATAATTTTGGTGCCTAATTATGAAGCCAATCTAAACACCAATGATGGCCTCAATAGTCTCCACCATGCCCAAGAAGCCATAATTCAAGGTCTTAAAACTAGAGTTCCCAAAACTATGAATTTCCATTGAGTTCACCAAATTCTTCAGGAGCCCAGAGAGTCCCCCATTGACTTTTTGAATCCTCTTAAGGACAGATTCCAAAGATTCACTGATTTGGATCCAGATGCCCAAGGAAATGAAGTAATCCTAAAGATGACTTTTGTGGGACAAAGTGCTCCAAATATTAGACAAAAGCTCCAGAAATTAGAAACCCCAACTCCAAAAGACCTTGAGACCTTAATCCAAACAGCTTTTACTTTGTTTGCTCAGTGAGATGAGGAGGAAGAGAAGAAAGAAGATTGGGAAATGAGGAAACAAGCAGCCCTTCTTGCAGCTGCCATCCGACCACCTGCCCACCCAGTGGCCATGCGAACTGGCCCAAGACCAGGTGGAATCCAAAAAAACCAATGTGCCAGATGTAAATTTGGATACTGAAAGAATGAATGCCCCCAAGGAAACTCAGGGAGACCAATGGGAGGACCTACAGGACAAGATCAATCCCAACAACCACCTAGAGGACTCCCACAATCCCTGATGTCTGTAACTGCCCCTGAATTTTATCTTGACACCTATTAGGGCAGTGATGGCGAACCTTTTAGAGACAGAGTGACCAAACTGCAACCCAAAACCCACTTATGTATCGCCAGGCGCCAGGTGGGCGTGGCCCATTGGGTGGGCATGGCCCATTGGGTGGGTGTGGGTGTGGTGGTCACGGCAGACAGGGTGGGCATGGCCAGGGTGGCGTGGCCACCTCGATGTTGCTCATGGGGAGGGATGCCTGTGTGGACCGGGCAGGGTTGGGGGAGATCCAGGGGGTCTCTGGCAGGTGGGACAGTGGGTGGGAGGCTTGTCCTGCAAGGTGAGGCGAGGTGAGGCAAGGAGCAAGGCAAGGGTGCCATTGCTGCAGGGCAAGGCAAGGCAGGGGCCGGGCGGCGGCTGCCTGACACCATTGGCCCCCACACACAGCGAGCGCATGGGAGCCAACTGTCCGTCAGCAGCCACAGCCTGCCGGCCCCTCAGTTTCGGCACGACGTGGCTGTTTGCTGCCGGCTGTGGCCATTTGCCGCCTGGCATGTTGCACTCAATGCCGCTGCCATGAGGTCGCAGAACAAACTGGGTGGAGGTAAGGAACTAGTATACCGGTTTCTTACCGCCGCCCGGCTTGTTGCACAGCCTCATGGCAGCGGCATTGGGCAGGAGGCGGCAAACGGCCAGTTTTGGCGTGACGCGAATGTTTGCTGCCTCGCATATTGCGCCCAATGCTCTACAATGCAGCTCATCCAAAAGTGGCCGTGGAACAAGTGGGGTAGGTTTCCCTCTCACCTGCCCATTCAGCTACAGCTTTGGTGGCTCTATAGGCAGAGCTGCAAAGTTCTCTTCTCTGACAGAGAAGATAACTTTGCAGCTCTGCCTACAGAGCCACCAAAGCAGCAGGTGGAGTGCCAGAGGCTCGGAGAGGGAGGGGGCTGAAGTGGGCAGTCGGGCCATAGGCAAGAGCAATGCATCTGAGCGGAAAGCGGCCTCAGAACAAGTGGAACAGGTAAGGAAAGAAATCCTCGCTCCCCCCTGAAATTGCCTTTCTTTCCTTACCTGACTTCCAGCCCTGTGCTGTTTGTCCTTTGCAATCTGCCACTACCGCCATGTGCAAGGAAACAAAGGAAGCTTTTTTGGGGGGGAAAGGTCAATCAATCAATTCCAACTACACAATCTTTCACGAGAAGTTGGAATTGATTGATTGACCTTTTTTCCCCAAAAAACTTCCTTTGTTTTCTTGCATGCGGCATGGCAGCAGATTGCGAAGGAGAAACGGCATAGGGCTGGAAGTCAGGTAAGGAAAGAAAGGCAATTTCTGGGGGGAGTGAGGATTTCTTTCCTTACCTGCCCCACTTGTTCCAAGGCTGCTTTCCGCTCAGATGCATTGCTGTGGCCAATGGCCCGACCTCCCACTTCAGCCCCCTCACTCCCCGAGCCTCCGGCGCTCCACCTGCTTTGGTCGGCCTGCCGGCCCCCACCTCAATGCCCTGCCCACTGCCACCCAGCACAGCCACCCCGGGGCTGCAGAGGATGGCCTGGCATGGGAAGGGCACGCGGCCCACCCTCCAGCCACCATGCAGGGTAAGGTTGCCGCCCCCACCCCTGCCTAGATGCCCTTGCCTCCCCCAAGCATTTTACTAACCTGCCTTTCAGCTGCATTCCATTTTTCCATTCGCTTCTCAGCCTTCGCCATGTGTTTGTGGGACTATCGGTTAAAAAAAAAAAAGGATGGGCGGTCTGTTTACAAGTAATTGCAGCCATAGTATCCCTCATCCAGGAATCCCAGAAAATAATCCTTGGGGCTTCTCTCAAAGTTTATACACCCCATGCTATACAAATCCTGTTAGAACAAAAATTGCCTGCCTGGGCCATCTCCAATCCCATTACATGAGTCCCATTACATCTTGGAACAAGAAAATGTCACCCTCCACCGATGTGAAAAAGTGGACCCAGCCACCCTCTTGCCTTTGCCATCAAACCCAGAATACCCTTCTCATAACTGTTTGTAGGTTCTGGAAGAGGTTGTTGGAACTCAGGCTGATTTAAAGACAGAACCCTTGGAGAACTCTGTATGGCAACTCTGGACAGATGGTTCTTCCTTCATGAAAGATGGCAAGTGGTACACAGGATTGGCTGTGGTCACGGAGGAAGGTCAAATTTATATGCAACAAATCCAGCTCACTTATCAGCACAGTTAGCTGAGTTGATGGCCTCAAAGAAGCCTGTCATCTTGCAGAAGGACAACAGGCCACAATTTATACTGACAGCTGTTATGCTTTCCTTGCTGCACAGACACACACACACACTGCTCTTTGGAAGGCTCGAGGCTACTCAGGGGTGGATGGAAAGACTTTAAAAATGAAGCCCCTCCTCGAAGAATTGGTTATAGCAGTTCAAAAGCCAAAAGAATTAGCTATAGTCCAATGTAGGGGCCATCAATCTAATGCTGGCTATAATACCCGAGGAAATCATTCAGCTGACTATTGGGCCAAACATGCTACCATCATGTCTGCACATCAAAAGAACATGATGTCACTCATTCCCACAGAACCAGTCCATAAACTGCCTCCCCTTTATGATCAAAGATATGTTTTGCTTCCTGAAGGAAGGTGGGAGGATGGAAGGTGGATCGTGCACAACAAAGTACAACTTCCAAAATCCCTTTTATGGAAAATTGTCCAAGCGAAGCCATCAAGCTTCTCATTCAGATCCCCAGCCACTGACTAAATGGTTACAGGACCATTATTGCAACCCCAACTTTCGACAGGCCTGCTGTTCTGTGGTTGCCCAATGATAAGTGTGTCAAAGAAATAACCCCAGGGGAGGAAAGACTGTTCCGCCTGGTCACCTTAGAACTATCTGCTACCCAGGAGAAGCATGGCAAGTGAGACTTCACCAAGCTGCCTAAACGAGGTGCTAAATCCAACTTACTCGTTTTTGTTGGCCTTTTCTCTGGCTGGCCTGAAGCTATTGCTACCACAACCCAAAAGGCCCAAGAGGTTGCTAACGTCTTAATAAAAATAATCATCCCACGTTTTGGAACACCAAAAGGACTAGAATCTGACAATGGCAGACATTTGACATCACAAGTGACTTAAGATGTTAGTAAATTTTTAAACGTTTCTTGGAGTTTTCAGTTACAGGCCTCAAGCCTCTGCTAAAGTTGAACGCATGAACAGAACATTAAAAACCCACATGGCCTAAAGTTCTCCCCTTGGCCCTCACCCGCGTTTGTGCATTGCCCTCCGGAAAATTCTTGTTTCCTTTTGAAATGGTTTATAGGCGTCCTTTTGTGGCCCCATTGCAAGTTAATAATGATGTGGGGGAGAAAAATATTACCCAGTATTTGCATAATCTGGTTGCAGGTAGTGTTGTCCATTTCCAAACAGGTCCAAGCTGCACTTCTACCCATCTCTGCTGCTCCACCACTTTCCTTGCTTGGAGAATGAGGATAGGATAGGATAGGATAGGATAGGATAGGATAGGATAGGATAGGATAGGATAGAATAGAATAGAATAGAATAGAATAGAATAGAATCTGGAAGGGACCTTGGAGGTCTTCTAATCCAGCCTCCAGCTCAAGCAAGAGGACCTGTACCCATGGTGGCAAACCTATGGCATATGTGCCACAGGTGGCATGCAGAGCCCTCTCTGTGGGCACGCGCACCGTTGTCCCAGTCCTAGGCCTTCAGTCCCGTCCATGAGCAACCTGCATCAATACCCGCGCAGCGTAAGATTGCCGTGCCCACCCCCGCCTCCTCCAAGTGTTTTTTTTACTAACCTGCTTTTTAGATCTCAAGAAGTTAGAAAGTCTGATGGAACTTTTTTTTTACCCATAGTCCCACAAACATGCGGCGAAGGCTGAGAAGTTAACAGAGAAACGGAAGGCAGCTGAAAGGCAGGTTAGTAAAAAAAATGCTTGGGGGAGGCGAGGGCATCTGGATGGGCGTGACAATCTTACCCTGCATGGTGGCGGGAGGGTGGGGCACGTGCCCTTCCCATGCCAGGCCAGGTCACCTGCAGCCCCAGGGGTGCTCCTTCTCCTCCTCCTCCTCCGATCACACGTCGTCCCCCTCCACACCTTCAGCAAGTAGCGCGGAAAGGGTTACCGGCGGGCCCAGGGGGCCTGGGAGGAGCTGCGTAAAGCAGGCAGAGGGGAGGCCAGGCAGATTGCGGGTGCCACTCCTCACCTCCTCCGCGTTGCTGCCGCCGCCGCTGCTTTGGCCAAAGCAACCCAGCCATCGCCGGCACCGCAGTCCCGCCTGGCTCTGCCACTGCCATGCTGCTGCCTCACTCCGACCCCGGGCAGCGCTTCTGCCCTGCACGGCTGTCCCGCTCCCGCCCACTCTGAGCCCGTGATTGGACTCTGTGCCACCGCTGCCGCTGCAGCTACAGGATGGTGCAGAAGTTGCGCAATGGGGGCGTGTATCCAGGTAGCTCAGACGAGAAGAACGTAGGCTTTGTGGGGCTGGCCCCTGGCCCCCCAAGTCCTCCCGCGATGGGGCCCTGCTGATCGCTGGCTCCGAGGGCAGTGGCGGCGGTGGCAAATGTGGCTCAATCCTCAGCAAGCCTCATTCGGCCGTCAGCAGGAAGCCGCCCAAGAGGAACACCGTCTACCACAAGCTCCAGAATTTCCTATACAATGTGCTGAAAAGGCCCCACAACTTGGTATTCCTCTACCACGCTTTTGTGTGAGTAAAGTCAGCCCCGGCCGGCCGGCAGACGGGCGAGTGGGGAGGTTGCGGTGCATATGGCCCCAGCCCAGCCCAACCCAGACCTGGCCGGCTATCCGCAGCCTCCCAGCCACGTTGCGCCGAAACCAGCCATTTGCCACCTCCTGGCCAATGCTGCGGCCATGAGGCTACAAAACAAGCCAGGCGGTGGTAAGAAACAGGTATACCATCTTGTTCCGTGGCCTTATGGCAGCGGCATTGGGTGCGACGCGCAAGGCGGCAAATGGCCACGGCCGGAGGCAAACAGCCACGATGCGTGAGGTGGCAAATGGCCATGGCTGGAGGTAAACAGCCGCAATGCGCAAGGTGGCAAATGGCCGCAGCCGGAAGCAAACAGCCACGTCGCACTGAAACCGACTGTTTGCCGCCTCCTGCCCAGTGCCGCTGCCATGAGGCTGCAGAACAAGCCAGGTGGCGGTAAGAAACTGGTATACCGGTTCCTTACCACCACCCAGCTTGTTCCACGGCCTCATGGCAGCCACATTGGGTGTGACGCACAAGGCAGCAAACAGCCACGTTGCGCCGAAACTGAGGGGCTGGCAGGCTGTGGCTGCTGATGTACACAGTTGGCCCCCATGCGCTCACTGTGTGCAGGCAGCAGCCATCCCGGCCTATGCCTCACCTTGCCTTGCCCTGCAGCAATGGCACTCCTGCCCTGCCTCGCCTCGCCTCACCCCGCAGGACGAACCTCCTGCCCACCGTCCCACCCACCAGAGACCCCCTGGATCTCCCCCAACCCTGCCTGGCCCCCACAGGCATCCCTCTCCATGAGCAACATCGAGGTGGCCACGCCCACAACCACACCCACCCAGTCTGCCGTGACCACCGCAGCCACGCCTACCCAATGGGCCACACTTACCCAATGGGCCACACCCACCCAATGGGCCACAACCACTCAATGGGCCATACCCACCTGGCACCCAATGATACATAAGTGGGTTTTGGGTTGCAGTTTGGGCACTCGGTCTCTAAAAGGTTTGCCATCACTGACTATATCATCTCAGACAGATGATTGTCCAGTCTCTTTTTAAAAACTTCCAGCGATGCAGTGCCCACGATTTCTGGGGGTAAGCTGTTCCACTGGTTGATTTTCCTCACTGTCAGGAAGTTTCTCCTTAATTCCAGGTTGCTTCTCTCTTTGATCAGTTTCCAACCATTGGTTCTCGTCCTTCCCTCTGGTGCTCTGGTGAACAATCTGACCCCCTCTTCTTTGTTGTAGTCCCTCAGATACTGGAATACTGCTATCATGTCTCCCCTATTTCTTCTTTTCTTTAGACTGGCCAAACCCAAGTTCCGCAACCGTTCTTTGTACATTTTGGTCTACAGGCCTTTGCTCATCTTAGTTGCTCTTCTCTGAATTTTTTCCAGACTCTCAACATCTTTTTTTATGATATGGTGACCAAAACTGGCTACAGTATTCTAAGTGTGGTCTTACTAGGGGTTTATAAAGTGGTATTAGTACTTCGCATGATCTTGATTCTATGCCTCTGTTTATACAACCCAGGATTGTATTAGCTTTTTTGGTTGCTGCTGCATACTGCTGGCTCATAGTTAAGTGACTGTCCACCAGGACTCCAAGATCCCTCTCACAGTTACTGTCTCCAAGCCAGGTCTCGCCCAATCTCTATTTGTTCCTTTGGTTTTTCCTGCCTAAGTGTAAGACTTTGCTTTTCTCCACATTGAAACTCATTTTGTTGGATAGGGCCCATTGTTTGAGTTTGTCAAGATCCTTTTGGATCCTGAGTTTGTCTTCTGGGGTGTTGATTATTGGTGTTGGTGTCATCTGCGAATTTGATGAGTTCCCCTTCAGTTCCCTTGTGTAAGTCATTTATGAAGATATTGAAGAGTACTGGGCCTAAGACGGAACCTTGTGGTACCCCACTGCTTACTTCTCTCCATGTGGATGTAGTGCCATTGAGGACTACTTGTTGAGTACGGTTTGCCAGCCAGCTACAGATCCATCTGGTGGTGATGTTGTCTATTCCACTTTTTTCTACCTTATCAAGGAGTAGGTTGTGGTCTACTTTATCAAATGCCTTACTGAAATCTAAGTATACTATATCAACAGCATTTCGCTGGTCTACTAGTAACTAGTTTAGTCACTTTATCAAAAAATGAAATAAGATTGGTTTAAGCATGACCTGTTTTTAACAAACCCCAATATCTTCCCAGGTATTGATGTTAAACTGATTGATCTGTAGTTTCCTGGGTCATTTTCTTTCCTTTCTTGAAGATGGGAACTACATCAGCCCTTTTCCAATCCTCGGGTACTTCCCCAGTGCTCCAGGATTTGTGGAAGATGTGGTGCAATGGTTCTGATATAACATCTGCCAGCTCTTTCAGAACTCTGAGATGTAATCTGTCAGGTCCTGGTGATTTGTATTTGTCAAGATTGGATAGGTGTTCTCTTACCATTTTCTTGCTTATTTTGATTTTTGTTTCTAGTATGTCTTTTGCAGTGGTTTTTTTGGTGTATTGGGCTATGGTTTCTTTTTGTGTGAAGACTGATGCAAGTATGAGTTAAGCAGCTCAGCTTTCTTCCTGTTGCCTGTTATTTCCTTGCCATCTTCTCTCTTTAGTGGGCCTACAATTTCCTTGATTTTTTTCTTGTTGTTAATGTGTTGGAAGAAACTTTTTTTATTGTCTTTGATTTCTGTCACAAGTCTTTGTTCATTCTGAGCCTTTGCTTTCCTGACTTCTTCTTTGCATGTTCTGGCTGTCTGCTGATAATCAGCCTTGGTTATGTGCCCCTCTTTCCATTTTTTGTATTTGTCCTTTTTGTCTTTTAGTTTGTTAGTGAGATCTTTGTGCAGCCATGCTGGTTTCTTCCTGGATTTTTCAGCAGCATTTGTCGATTCGAAATGGTCCCAGCCATGCCAGGTATTGCTTGGAACTCCAATTGCAGTTAAAGTTGAAGGCATCAAGGCATGGATCCACAGATCTAGGATTAAAAAGGTGGAACCTCCAAGTGACTATTGGCAAGCCCAACAAATAGATGAACTTAAGGTGAGGCTCACCCGGAAGCAGCCTTCACCCGCCAACTTGTTTGGACCTGCAGAACATGAATTGGCCTTTTCTTGAGGGGATCATTGTTGCAAGCTTAATTGTTGTTGGATTTTTTGTATTCTATTGCTATTGTTTCTCAGAACCTTCTTCGGTAGAGCTAGGAATGGCTCCGATTTATGGACCAGCCACTTGGGCTGAAGATGGATCTTGGGAATACCAAACCCCAATTTATATGCTTAATTAGACTTCAAGCTGTTTTAGAAATTATCACTAACAAAACCTCCCTTGCTTTAAATTTGTTGGCTAAAACAAATACTCAGCTTCACACTGCAATGTCACCATGATGTAAAAAATATGTTGAGACTCTAGAAAGAGTACAGAAAAGAGCAACAAAGATGATTAGGGGACTGGAGGCTAAAGCATATAAGGAAAGGCTGCTGGAATTGGATATGTCTAGTTTAATGAAGAGAAGGACGAGGAGGGACATGATAGCAGTATTCAATATCTCAGGGGCTGCCACAAAGAAGAGGGAGTCAAGCTATTTTCCAAGGCGCCTGAAGGCAGGACAAGAAGCAACGGATGGAAACTAATCAAGGAGAGAAGCAACCTAGAACTAAGGAGAAACTTCCTGACAGTTAGAACAATTAACCAGTGGAATAACCTGCCTCCAGAAGTGGTGAATGCTCCAACACTGGAAGTTTTTAAGAAGAGACTGGACAGCCATTTGTCTGAAATGGTATAGGGTTTCCTGCCTGAGCAGGGGGTTGGGCTAGATGACCTCCAAGATCCCTTCCAACTTTATTACTATTATTATTATTATTATTATTATTTATTATTATTATTATTAAATGTTGTTATTATTATTATTATTATTATTATTATTATTATTATTATTATTATTATTATTATATATAAAAACGCTTAGCCTTATTTACTTGCAAAAGGAGGAGTGTGTGGAAAATTTAACCTCACTAATTGCTGCCTCCAGATAGATGACCAAGGAAAAGCAATTGAAGAGTTTATATAATATATAAGAAAGATAGCTCACGTTCCAGTTCAAACTGGATGGTTTTCAGGAATATTTGGGGATTGGAAAAGAGTCTTATTTTTTATTGCATTAGCTTTTGGAGGTTTACTATTGTTGCCGTGTTTGATTCCTCTTATCCAACGAATTGTAACATCCACAATTTCAGGACAGTACGTCCCAAGGAGGACACTCCATTGGTGACAGAAAGCATTCTGTATTACAAATTAAAAGGGAGGAATGAAGGGAATTTAGAGGAATCAAAGCAATGCTGTTTTCCTTCTGTATACTACACTTGCGTAGAAACCTCCATTAGCCCAAGGCGAGAAGAGCACGTACAGAGATAAAGTGACATAAGTGTTGTGGTGTTGAATGTTGATTGGTTAGAATAACACTATAAAAGAAAGTTTTGTGAAAACAAGGGACGTGGCTTTCCTTTTTCATGCTGGTGCCCACGTGTGGAGGAAATACACTCAGCTGCTTCACTCGGCCGAATAAAGAGCTGTTCTATTGTTCATGGAAGACTCCATCTGAGTTTCTTGATTGGACTATATAGAGTCTCAGATTTCTTTATACCAGGGGACACTTGAAAAATCTTACAAATTGTTTTATATTTTAAAATGATCCATTTACTTGCCCAGAGGGTAGAAGTAAATACAAAACAATGGAAGCAGATACAAATTACACTTGGGGAAAATCAACTATCTGGGGACAAAATGGGGATCTCAGTCTTTTTGTTGGCTTCTTTATTCTATCAGTCCTAGGCAAACTGAAGTTATTGTGGGACCTGGTAAGGTATTATTTGAATATCTGCAATCTAAGGATACATTTAATCTTAAAAAGGTGACTATACAACTGTATATATAAATACATTTATCATCAATCATTTTTGCTGCATTAAATGAACTATCTTTATATTTTGAAAAGGACTGAAGAATATGAAAGTTTGGGCTTTGAATTGACCTTAAAAAGGCAAAACCTTGAAAATGGAATGGAATGGAGTGGAATATGAGATGAGGATGCCATAGGGAAAAAATCTGAAGCAGTAAGTTCTCAGTACTCTTACTTTAAATAGTTTTGTAGAAGCCTGTCTTCTAGAATTATGAGTTGAGTTGGTTTTCTTCTTTTTAATCCAAAGGAAGAGTGTGATTTAAATGGGAAGCCATCCAAATGGCTTTAAAGAGTTCAAAATACAAGATGGCAGGACAACATTTGTCTTCTAAAAGAAAATGTAAATGTTTGCCCAGTATTATATGTTTTAAAAGCCAGATCAACTTTGTTAAAATAAAGCTGAAACTTCCCTTGGAAAGCAGTGTGAGCATATATTTCAAGACTAACTTTCAAGAGCCCCCAGGATGTTGCTTCTACTTCAAAGCAACCTTTTGCAGAGAGAAATGAACTAGAATGGTTGCAAGCTTTTAGTTAACTATACCCTGTTAAGCATTCTGTGATTCATAAAGGAAATGGTACAAGATCACAAGTGCTTTCTTTCTCATTTTGCAAACAACTGCAGTCTCCTTTCCTAAGCAAAGACTTCCAGCTCCTTCTTTCCACTTTGGAACAAGCAGCTATTTAAAAGCCGAAACTATACAGAAAATCTTTAACACAGATGGCAGAATACTACTTTATTAGTTTTCCACAACCTTTTCCTGATTCATTTAACTTGGGTAACAAAATAATCAATGTTATTTCACTTATTTAAACATATTTCTATCACATCATTCATTACTGGTCTGGTACTTTAAGAAATATGCATTAAAAATGGTAACAGATATTAAAATAACATAGCACAAAAACACTATACTAGGAGGAACAGAAAACAGTGAACAGAAGGAAACTGAGCTCTAACAACATTTATTAAATATTTCATGTATAATCTTGATTTCTATACAATCTATCAATATGATGGCTAGAAGATAGAACTGCACATTGTTCTTAGCCACATGTCTGTCCATTCTCAAGACTATTACTTATCAGTTTTTTAAAATATGTCAGTATTTTCCCATTCCATCTCACAACTCTAGTCATCCAGGCATCACTATTTCAACATTAAGTCAGGGATTTTTTTTCTTTTTTATTTCTTCCGTCACTCACAACCTATTTTTTGCAATATTTTCTCTGACACAGACGGAGATTCTAATAAATTATTACTTGATTTTAAATTTAGTAATGTAATAGTCCATGGTCTTATCTGCCCCTTTCCTAACAAAAATATGGGGAGAATATACACTAAATAAATATGACAAAAATAAATACATAATTATGCATATAGCCACATATATGACACAGAGAAACAACAGTCTAGTTTGGGTTATGTATACATGTGCATGGCAAGAAAAATGAATTGTAAGGACCCACCTCAGCTTACCACCCAAGAAAGCAGAACTCTTGAAACAGGCATTGTCTCAAAAGGAACTTTTATTAGGGGCTAGTGACAGTAGGAAAGTCAAGGGAAATCCCGTTCAAATGATATAGTTAAACTAGCAATCTTCCTCCTCCCACCAAGGTCATAATGTCCATTTGAAATCCAGCCAATCCACAGGTGGCACAATGTTTGGGTAACTGGTATACTTTGGTGTGCATCTCAAGGTCTTCTCCAGTTTCGTTTCTCCGTAACTGTCTCTCTGATAAGGGAGATACATTCTTCTCTCAAATGGATAGAGGCAAGTGAGGAAGGGTAGAAAGCAAAAGTTATCCCATGCAAGTCTCTGCCCTCCCAGCAGAATGGCAGGCCCCAAACAAGAATACATATGCAGAGAAAGCAATAAGGGTTTGGGGACCTGACATGAATATTGCGAGCTTACCAGATGGATGGCATAGGGAACAAAGCTATTACAGAATCAGGTAGTCCTGCTAGAAATATTTTGAAACCTTCTCCCAGAGGGGAGCAACAGAAACCGATCGTAAAGTGGGTCTGTGGGGTCTCTAACAATGCTTTGAGCTCTAAGCACATAGTGCTTATAAGCAGCATCCTGAAGCGAGCTTCCTATGATCTTCTCGGCTGTCTGTACCATTCTCTGTATGGACTTTCTATCTGAAGCACTGCTGTCACCAAACCAGATAGTGATGCAGTTTGTTAAAATGCTTTCAATCATGCCTCTGTAAAAAATGGCCAGAACAGAAGGAGAAAGATGTGCTCTCCTCAAGTTAGTTGGCTCTTACTGCATTGACTTGGCAGTTTCTCAGTTCTGGTGACATAGGAGGAAGGAAGGTGCTTTACCAGCTACTGGCTGGTTGTAGATTCTCATTGTCTCTGCTGAGATTGTGAGGCTGCTGGGCTCTGCTTCCCCTTTCTCCTTGTCTGCTCTTGATGAAGTCCAAGCCTGTTCCTCCATTTCTATCCCATTCCCCTCCCTCAACTGCAAATTCTTCCTCTCTGCTCTTCCACCCAACATGAAACATACCAATACATCCAAACTCTGGTGCTACCAGAGTTTTTTCTTTTGTATTTAAAAACTGGGGTAATCCAATGCTCTTCCAGCTGCCTTAAAATCCCAGGGGATCAAAAAAAAAGGGGGGGGAGACGAGTTCATGCTGGCCCCTGCAAGTCTTTCCTTACATACAAGATTTGGTAGAATTCTCATTAAAAGGAAATGAAAGATAAGAAACAAAGTTTGGTAATACATTGGTTTATGTCAAGCAAAAGATGTACAAACCTGATTTTTTGCTCTTAATCAGGTCATGAATATGAAAGAGTTTATTGCTCATATGTTTGATTATAAGAAAATATATTACGAACATATACTGTAGTGGAATTATGGATTACTTCTATAATTCTTCACATCAGCCCGGAATTTTTCAGTGCAACAAGAATGGTATACGATGAAAATAAATAGTTAAAATGATTAATTATTAGGTTTAAAATGGATCAGAGAATAAGATATGTGATGTGTCCTTAGATTTTAATATATTTATGGGTACATGCACAGAGTATGTTGAGCTGAACAGACTATAGTAAACTATTGTCTATTACAACTTATGTCTACATCTTATTTATTATAACAATTAAAGGCTACAGGCTCTGTCAGCATGCTGGTGCTAAAAGGTTCTATTTTTAAAGACTGAATAGAATTAAACAAGGTTGGAGCTGGGTAGCCATTGAGCAGAAGAAGAAAATTAAAAAGCTAAAATCATTAAAAAAAGGCAACAGTAAACCATTTCCACACTGCTGCCAACAAAATTACATCTCCCAGTCCATGAAATCCTCAGGAGATTTGAGAGAGTGTCTATATCGTTTCAG
The DNA here is from genome assembly GCF_001527695.2 of Protobothrops mucrosquamatus. Taxonomy (NCBI): domain Eukaryota; kingdom Metazoa; phylum Chordata; class Lepidosauria; order Squamata; family Viperidae; genus Protobothrops; species Protobothrops mucrosquamatus. The sequence goes on along the minus strand of NW_015386275.1, from coordinate 293,798 downwards.
TTTCCTTATTTTATATTAGCTTCATTTGATCACATAATCACACTTGAAAAAATATACAAAATTAGTGATTGGTAGGCATAAATTATACAATTTAGGAGGGGATTAAATCCACCAATAATGCCAAATAATAGACACAAACCTTTTGCCTTATTTTCTTTCTCTTAAAATTAGTTATAGCTATACAGAGATCCATACCAATTCTGTCTCCTATATGAATCATTCTGTGTAGCTTGAAAAATGGCACATGACTTTTGCCTAAATGCAGAATGTGGGAATAACTTTCTACATATACATACATTTAATTTATTTTGTTTCCTACTATTTACTGTTGGCAGCTCATATAGCATTGATTAACCTGGAAAGGAACAGTGTGACATATAAAATACATATAAAACATTAAAAGCTATATGAAAAGGTGGTGAAGTTGGTCTGTTCAATCCTGCCTGATTCTCAGAAACTGCCTGGATAAGTAACTGCGGTTTTCTCAGCAAGTTTTTCAGAAGCCTCCTTCCTAAAGCTGATAAAAAGTGACTGATCCAGGATTATCCAGCTGGCTTTGTGCCTAAGGTGGGATTAGAACTCACAGTCTCCTGGTTTCTAATCAGATGTCTTAACCAGTTCATCATCTTTCTTCTGGGGCTTGTGGCATACTGAGTAGTTTTTATTTGAGATAACATAATAAAATGGGGCCTCCATTGCAATATTAAAACAAAATATTGTTACCAAAAAGGCAATGACATCTGTAAGTCTAATATGATTTAAAGTTTTCATGTTATTGAGTGCATACAGATCCAAGATGACTGTATAATGGTACAATTAGCAATGGTAGATGGTTCATAAAACTTATTAGAAAGCTAAGCTGTAGTTTTGGGCTTCCTATTTATGCAGTTGAGAACCAGTTTGCTCTACTTATTTCATTTTACTTTTGGAATCAGCATAGAAAAAGCACTGTTGTCCTTACCTGTTCAATTTCAATTCAATTCAATTCAATTCAAAACAAGCACAAATCAGCTAAGTAATACAATTTCAGCATGGCTAAATCCAGTATTTCTGGGCACTTAATTTGTCTAGCTTCTTACAGCCAAAGAAAATAAACAAATTAATATTACATTTATCATTCCTCTTTATGAATGCAAGTACAATATTCATTGTTTTGTTATATAAACTTTTAGGTCATATTGGAAGATTCAAATAAAGTCTGAAATTAGCACTGTGTGGTGTAAACCTATCTATCTTGTTTAAGATTATTCTTACAAGGCATCATTACTATGCTGAGAGTTTTTTTAGGAGGAAGAGGGATCTTTTTGACTATGTTTGAAAAAAAGTCTGATTTCAAGGGAGCTGGGAAAGGAGAGGATATAGATAATGAAAAAGATAATGAAGAACATGATGAGGATAGACTCAAAGAAGTTAAAGAGGCTAGACCGACAAGAACATTAGAGGAAAGAGAGACAAGAGAAGAAGGTGAGATATTAGCACAGGCCATAGAAGAAAAGGAACCACAAGTTAAAGAGACTAGACCGACAATAATAACAAGATCTAAATATAGATAAAAAGACAAAAGAGGAAGCTGAGATTCTATCCTTGAACGTTAATGGTCTCAACTCCCCACTAAAAAGGAAAAAAAATTTAAACAAACTCAGCAAGATGAATTTGGATATAATAATTTTACAAGAAGTCCATATAAAAAAACAACATCAACATCTACTAAATTGCCCCAAATTGGGGAATATGTTTGCATCACTGTCACAACAGAAAAAAGGAGGAGTTGTAGCATATATTAAAGAGGAAATTCCGACGAAACAGGAGGTAGGCGCCGCCGCGGCCTCCCAGCCGCTTGCTTCTTCGGCTGGAGCAATTGCAAGGGCTTGCATGGTCGCCGGCGGCCAATTTGGGGCAATTTAGTAGATGTTGATGTTGTTTTTTTATATGGACTTCTTGTAAAAGAAAGAGAGGGAGAGAGAGAAAGAAAGAAAGAAGGAGAGAGATTAAATTAGTAACATGGCTGTTCAGTGAATCTGGTTTCCCCACTAACTTTGCTTGTCACAAGGTTGTAAAAGGTGATCACATGACCCTGGAACAATGTGACCATCATAAATAAGAATCGATTGCCAAGCATCCAAATGTAAATTACATGACCCTGGGGATGCTGTAGTGGTCATAAGTGTGAAAAATGGTCATAAGTCACTTTTTCCAGTGCCGTTGTAACTTTGAACAGTCACCAAGCAAACTGTTGTAAGTTGAGGACTACCTGTACTTTATCACTTTTTTCCATTATTTTTTTTTTGTCATCAAGCTTTTGACACCTTGCTGGGTGACTGGTGGTACTCGAATGTTGCCATATTCTAAAAGTGGTACAATCGGTGAAAAGGTTGAAAAGCCCTGGCTTAGAAAACAAACAGCATGGCAGCTCCCATGGGTTTATTGTCTTATCCTTCCTTTCAGCTTTAGAATGAATTAGGAAAAGTTTAATCC
>NW_015386275.1:259266-291223 GCF_001527695.2 Protobothrops mucrosquamatus | reverse complement strand
TAACAGGGGTAGTCTTATACGGTGAGTATAGCCCAAACTCTATATTTTAACTGGAAAAGTTGGGGGTCGTCTTATACGCCCAGTCGTCTTATACGCCGGAATATACGGTAATTAAACACAAGATGAACACCATTGAAAAGGAAGAACTGGCGCAGCAAATAAAACCCACTAAGCAAATTTTTTTTGAAAATGCTAACAAACCGGGGAGATGGTTTTTGCTTACAGAATAAAGAAACATAATGATAAAAAAAGGATTAGTAAACTATACAATGAAGAGGGTGACACTGTATATCAGAATGAAGGGAAGAAAATTGTGGCTTATGAGTTCTATAAGAAATTATACGAAGATGAAGAACGGAAAAACAAAAATAATATACTAAAATATTTGCAAATAGCTGAATTACCGAAAGTCCCAGAAGAGATCAAGAACATGTTGAATAAAGAGATAACACCTCTAGAATTATCAGATGCAATTAAGAAACAAAAAAACAACAAAGCCCCAGGTCCTGACGGTTTACCAGCAGAAATATATAAAATTCTACAAGAATCTTTAGGTCCAATATTAATAGAACTATTCAATGAAGTCTTAAAAAATGCGAAAATACCAGCCTCATGGGAAGAAGCAATCATTACATTGATTCCCAAGGAAAACTCAGACTCGGCGTTTATTAAAAATTATAGACCTATCTCATTACTAAATTCGGATTACAAAATTTTTATAGCTATAATGGCTGAGAGACTCGAAAGATTTTTAGTAGAATTTATACATACAGACCAAAATGGCTTCTTGCCCAAAAGATATATAAGAAATAATGTTAGGATTGTATTAGATGTATTGGAATACTATGAGGTTCATAATGAAAAACAAATGGGACTAATTTTTCTCGACACGCAAAAAGCATTTGATAATGTTAAATGGGACTTTATGCTTAACCAACTGGTGTATATGGACTTTGGGGAGAATTTTATAAATATGTTTAAAGCAATCTATTCCAAACAGGTAGCCAAAGTAATAATCAATGGTGAAACAACTGAAAGTTTCCAAATTCAAAAAAGCACAAGGCAAGGTTGTCCACTATCCCCGTTACTGTTTGTATTGTCCCTGGAGGTATTAACTAGAACAATCCAGAAAGATGAGCAAATCAAAGGATTGGAGATTAAGAGAGAAATATTTAAAATGCAAGCCTTTGCAGATGACCTTGTCTTTATAATTGAAGAGCCCCTACAATCAGGGACAAGGCTAATGGAAGTACTGGGTGAATATGGTGAAATAGCAGGCCTAAAGATAAACGAAGAAAAAACTAAAATGCTTGTTAAGAATATGACTAGAGCACAGAAAAATGAATTAGTTGATAGATTAGGCATCCAGACTACAAAGAAAATAAGATATTTAGGGATACAATTAACAGCTAGATGTGCCACACTTAAAGGAGACAATTATGACAAATTAATGGGGCAGATTAAAATTGACCTGAATAGGTGGACAAACTTACAGCTTTCTTTTACGGGAAGAATTGCTGTAATTAAAATGAACGTGCTACCCAAAATACTATTTTTGTTTCAATGCATACCGATCAAATTAGATAAGGAATTTTTTTGAAATTTTAACCAAATCATACTCAAATTTATTTGGCAAGGGAAAAAAGCAAGGATTAAGTTAAAATTATTGCAAGATTCTGAGGAGAGGGGCGGATTTGGTCTCCCGGATTTGGAAAAATATTATCAAGCTACAATATTAATATGGGTGCAGGACTGGATACAATTAAAAAATAGGAGATTATTAAGATTGGAAGGCCATGATATACTATATACTAATGTGTAAAAGCAAAAGGTTGAGGCTGGAGTGTTTTTACCTTGTCCTGTGCTAAAAAGAGTCTGAAGTCAAAACCTTTTTTCCTTTTCCCCCCTTGTACATTACATTTTCTTTTCTCCTCTTTTTTTCCTTCCCCTGATTTCCCATTTCTACTTCTCTTTGTATTTTATATATAGATAAAACAATAAAAGACAAAAAGTAAAAAAAAATGAAGTAAGCATAACAGTTTCTGCTGCGAATAGTTGAAAAAGTACAACATGGCATATTGTGATTCTAAACAAATGTCTATGATATGAAGATAAGCTTTTCCCCAAACTGAAGTAATTATAGATAAATGCAAAATAAAAGGATTATCATCTCAATTAGCAGTTTGAAAACCAAATATTTAAGCTCCATTCAAATTCGCATTTTGGAAACACAAGTCAATTTATTTTCTCAGAGTGCATTCTATAGATTCTTTCCAGCGCAAGTAGTTTCAGTTGATTATCAGTATGAATTCAACAATCAGTTCCTAAACAGAAAACAAGAAGAGCTGAAGACTGAATGTCCTGTGATCAGTGTGTATTCACACAGGGAAAGTCCAATTTAATAGCTGGAAGATTTGCTACAGCATTTTCCGTTATGAAAGATATAGCCTCCTTTTAAAACTGAAGAGTTGGCAGCTTGGCAGCAGGACCCACCATGGTGAATCAACAAAAGATTTAGTCATGTCTTTAGATGGCTACCATTTCAGAATGCAACACAACCTTTGTTAAGGTTTTGTAATTGTCTTCTTCCAGGATTTTTTTTTCAACTTCATAGCTTAGTCTATACCTCTAGGATTTCATGGGGATGTCAAGTATAAATTCAGTCTCTGCTCAGCTTTTTTCAAAATCAACCACAATCAGTGTTGTTATATCAGTTATTACATCAGGGTGAGTAATTTGCTGATGGTTGAGCATTATCTATAACACTTTTGGGTGTCTGAGAGCAATATGTGAGGAAGGACTTTATTTGTGGGAATTTTGTGTTTTTCTTTATGTTAACTGTGATATGCCTATTTTAGGATTTAAGATTTTTATAATTTTCCAACTCATGATGACAGGAAATTCTGCTGTCAGTTTCCAGAAAACATGAAGAGACAGCCTATGTTTCAGATGGTCCTAACATTAGTGCTTGTCAACTCATGTATTACAAATGCAACATGTGACTATTTTTTCTCTAATATGAGAAGCAGTTTCAAACCACAAACACATGGTTTCTCAGTTAAAAAATATATTACATATAGAATGCAAAGAAATCTTTTAACATAAACTAATTTATTGTAAGACTAAAGCAAATGCCTACCCAATGAAGCATTAGTATAATAAATTATTAAAACAGTTCAGTTTAGAATTATGCAATGGGCGTTTTTGCCATTTTCTGCCAAAAAACATCAAAAATATAATCATAGGATCAGGGGACGCTGCAACTATTCATAAATGCAAACTGGTTGCTAAGTGCCTGAAATGCATTCACATGACCATCATGTAACTTGGAGGATGAGCTGTAAGTAACTTTTTGAAACCCTTTGTAACTTCAAACAGTCTACCTGTAATGCGGTAAACTACTATACAGTAATTATTTTCTTGATTGGAAGAGGGGGGGAGTTTTTCCCCAAACAGTGAAAGGATATTTTCCTATGGTAAAAAAGTTATTTCCCTATAAGCTTATTTTCTTGATAGCATCAGAAATTAGCCATTATTGTCCTTATCCTTTTGTAATTTAAGTTGGCTAAATACAAACCCTGTATAAGGGCGTGAAATATTTTTTATAGCAGGGCTTTTCAACCTTTTCACCCATGTACCACTTTTAGGATAAGGCAATATCCGAGTACCACCAGTCGCCCAGTAAGGTGTCAAAAACTTGATGACCCCCCCAAAAGGAAAAAAATGATAAAGTACAGGTAGTCCTCGACTTACAACAATTCGCTTAGTGACTGTTTGAAGTTACAACAATGAAAAAAGTGACTTATAACCATTTTTCACACTTATGACTGTTGCAGCATCCCCAAGGTCATGTGATCACCTTTTGCAACTTTTTGACAAATGAAGTCAATGGCCAGGGGGCGTGGCCAGCTCATCACTCAGGTTGCAGAGTGCCTGTGGGGGGTGCGAGCGGGGATGTGGGGGGGGATCTGTGGGTCTCTGGTGGAGGGGGTGGGACAGGCATGGGAGCCTTCCTTTCCTCCCTTTCTCCCTCCCATTGTCCCTTCCTTCCTTCCTTTCTTCCTTCCCTCCCTTTGTCTCTTCCTCCTTCCTTCTCTCCCTTCCATTGTTCCTTCCCTCCTTCCTTTCTTCCCTCTCTCATTGTCCCATACCTCCCTCCCTCATTGTCCTTCCTTCCTTCCTTCCTTCCCTCTTTGTCCCTTCCTTCCTTCCCTCCCTCCCTTCCATTGTTCCTTCCCTCCTTCCTTCCTTCCCTCTCTCATTGTCCCTTACTTCCCTCTCTCTTTGTCCCTTCCTTCCTCCCCCCCTCTGTGCCCAGGAAGGGACAAGCAGAGGGGGACAGGCTGCCAGCGTGGCTGGTGGCTGTGCTGCCGGTGGCCATGGCGACATGCCAAACCTGCCTGTGCATGCGCAGAGGCAGAGGCAGAGGAGAGCTCTGCCCAGCTCACTTGCTCGTGCTTCGCCAGAAAACATGCTGCTTGCTAATTTAGCAGAAACGCCAGGATCAGCACCGGACTACAGCTGATTTGTGCTTCTGCTAAATTAGCAAGCGGCATATTTTCCAGCAAAGCACGAGCAAGTGAGCTGGGCAGGAGCCCAGGAGAGCAACTACAGCTGATCTGCGCTTCTGGGCTGCTCTGTAGAAGCACGGATCAGCTGTAGCTGCGCGCCCCGATCCTGGGCTCCTGCCCAGCTCACTTGCTCATGCTTCGCTGGAAAACATGCCGCTTACTAATTTAGCAGAAGTGCCAGGATCAGTGCTGGGCTACAGCTGATCCGTGCTTCTGGGTAGCTCAGCAGAAGTGCGGCTCAGCTGTAGCTGCACACGCCAATTCTGGGCTCTTGCCCAGCTCACTTGCTTGCGCAAGCGAGAGGGCTGGGGCGCGAATCGGCATGTGCTCAGAAACGCTGATCTCGTGCTCCTGCTTATCTCGCTTGCAGAAACAAAATTCAGAAGACAAGGAAAGGCGTCAAAAGCTGTTGATAGATAGAAAGCAAGCGGAAAGCAAGCAAGTGAGCTGGGCAGGAGCGCAGAATCAGCGTTTCTAAGCACACGTCGATTCGCGCCCCTTCATCTTCTGAATGAAGAATTTTAGGGGGTGTTGAAAGCGAGACAGACTTAGGGCTGTATTAAGACCATAGATGGCTGCATAAGGAGAGTGGAAGGGAGGCGAATTTGGGGTGGAGCAGAAAACATGGGGGGAAGGCATTAGGAAATAAGCACCAAGATACATGGTGCCTTGCAAGGGATTCCCGAGTGTTCCGTAATTGTTTTTCCTCTCTCCTCTGTGCGAGAAAAACTTTTGCGGCGTAAATCTGAAACCAGGTGTTCCTGTGAGGTGGCGCAGGAGGTCCTTGGGAGAGGCGAGGACAAGCTTGGTATTTCCTCTCTCCCAATCCCCTTCCTCTTCTTCACCCCCTTTGCCTGCCTGCGATCTTAGCTCACGGCTCCGTGGCTTTTCTTTGCCTAGCCTAGCCAAGCTTTCTTCCGCCCACCCCGTTCCCGGGAGCACCGAGGAGGTACGGCAAAAAAACATGAAGGCGAGAAGTAAAAAACAAAACAAACACGGAGTTCCAGCCAGTAGAGCTTGGCAGCCCAGCTGCCGAGAAACAGGAGAGCGCAAAGCCGAGGAGAAGGTGGTGGCGGTTTCCTCCCAAAGGGGGCTTCTTTTCTCCACCCCTTCCCCTGGGTTTGTGGGGGAGTTTCTCATCTCTGACGCTGACAGGTGCTCCTTCGAGCCTGCCGCGAACTTTCTCGCCCCCTTTGCTTCTCCCCCTGCTTTCGTGAGGATTGTGGCACCCTTGGGAAGCTGATCATGCTTTGAACCTTAGGAGAGGAGGAGGAGTCCCTTCCTCCTTCCCTCCCTCTCTCCCTGTCAAGCCCCCGGCGGGCTCGACATGAATGGGCAGGGGAGGGGTCGAGGACGACGTGCGGGGCAGCAAAGGAGACCAGCGGCCCACGCCGTTCTACCTGGCAGCGTGGGTGTTGGCTCTGTGGGTGTCCCGACCAACAGCTGAGCGGCTCCGACTTCTGGCTGCAGAACAGCTGATGGGCACGAGGCCACGTGGGTGTCCACACGAACAGCTGAGCGGCTCCTACTCTTAGCCACCAAACTGCTGATGGGCATGAGGCCATGGCAGGGAGCCAAGGGCCAATGGCACGGCCTTAAGCTGAAAGGCTCTGTCTCACGGCCGCTGAACAGCTGATGAATGCGAGGCCTGGACCACAGCCGAATGGCGCAGGGACGCTCACGGAACTGGAAGGCTGCAGCGCTACAGCTCCCATTGTCCCTTCCTTCCTTCCTTCCATTGTCCTCTGCTACGCCGCCCAGAACCCAGCCTGGTTTTGGCAGGCAGCAACACATCACGGCCCTGCCTGACATCACGGCCCTGCCTGTGCGCGCGCAGAGGCAGAGGAGAGTGCACAGGCAGGGCAGGGATGTTGTCGGTTCATCTCCCGTTTCCAGGCACGTACGTTACGAACCAGCTGCGTCTCCCAGTCATTTTTCCAGTACTGGGGCCCAGCGTTCAAGCCAGGTTCCCCGATCCTCTCTGTGTACATCGTTCTTCCCATAGCTCTCCCCAGCGCTGTCGAGAGATGCCCATTTCTGGCCGCATTGCTACCGTTCTTAAGTTACATTTGCACCCGCCCGAAGGAAGAGAGTGGTGATGTGGGTTTGTCTCCAAACCCAAACCCAAAGGGAGACAAACCCACATCACCACCAAGTCACTCTTCCTTCGGGCGAAGTAATCTCCGGTCCCCACCTTTCAGCCTGAAGCAGAGAGTTGGAGAACTGCGTCACTCTCACTGTTTGGACCCTCTACTTTTACACTCCGGGAGCAGCTTGCCTTTCAAACCTCCGATAACTAACGGAAGGGGAAGCCTGCTGCAAAGGCGCATCTCCCGAAAAGATGGGGGGGAGAAAGGCAATCAGTCAGCCAAGAGCCTGGCTGTTTCAGACTTTAAGCCTGCGATACAGGCAACGGAAGGGGAAACTGGCGGGTGGGTGGGCAGACCGGCTGTCACAGAAATGGGAAAGGGTTAAATGCTGCAAAACTGAGTTAAATGCTGTAAAACTGGGGGGAGTGAGTCAGGCGGATGCATTTCTCCCTCCACACCCGCTTTCTGTTGGCTTTGCCTGGCGCGCGTCAGCAAAACAAACGTGGGCCTTGATTCCCACCTGCTGCCACGGGATGAGTCCTCCGGGAAGCAACGTGAGGGCCCTGAGGGGTGTCGCAAGCTCGTGGGGGAAGGAAAAGAAGATGGAAGAGCGTGAGGCCGCAACAGAGAGAGAGAGAAGGGGGAAAATGAGGGGCGGTTGTGATGTTGGCACTCAGGGCTGCAACTCAAGCGGTCTCAAACCCTTCCTGCCGAGGGAATGGACGGCTCTGTCTCCTATCAGGCTAGCACTTGTGAAGTAAGAAGAGGGAGGGGAAGGGCGATACGGATCCCGCTGACCTGTGTGCATGAGAAGAAGTCAATCCAGTTGCTGCACAATGAGTCCCTGGGGAGGGCGGGGCCTTGCTCTGTGCCTGCGCTCTTCACGTGCCCTCCTGCAGGGCACATTCGGTAGGGTTTGTGCAGGCTGCTGCCAAGCAGCATGTTTTCCACAAACAAGTGAACTGGGAAGGAGCGGAGTGGGGGGGAGGAAGGTGACACCACGGGGGGGAGGAGGAAGGCGATGCCGCATACCACCAGTCAGGTGGTCGTGTACCACCAGTGGTACACGTACCACCGGTTGAAAAGCCCTGTGTTATAGGATATTGCACATTCACAAAATAGATTTTCACTATAAATAAATCAGCATAAATCTGCCTTACACAATTATGTTTGCACACCCTGTCCCTTTCCCCCATGTCTCGGATTAAAAGATATGAATGAAGCAATACAGTAAAGTTGAATTTAGTCTGAAAAATATATCACTGTACTTTTGCCTGATCTTTACTGCAACCAAAAGAAGCAAGAAACAGTTTCTGCTGTGGACTGTTAAAGGCCCACCAAACCTCATTATGTTAATCATATCAACCAACAACATACCCACAATATCACTGCAGCTTTCTTTTTTTTATTAAAGTTTTATTAATAATACAAAATTAAAAACACATTGGACAAAGATATGATGTCGCTGGTTCCATACATCTTCTGTCACTTTACAGTAACATTACATACATCTTCTGTCACTTTACAGTAACATTAGTACTCATATAGACATATAGTTCTTCTTTTAAATATACATTTGTCTATAATCTATATTTTATTCTAACACTATACATTTGTCTTGGATGCCCTCTTGTTATCTATCCAAACATAGAATTGTTCCCAGATTTTATAGTACTTAGTTTCACTTTTATCCTTGAGTTCCAATGTGAGTCTATCCATTTCTGCGCAATTGAGGATTTTCAATAATATTTCCTCTTCGGTTGGAATATCTTTCTCTTTCCATTTTTGAGTGAAGGCTATTCGTGCCGCCGTTGCTATATGCAGTAATAAATAATTTATATCTTTCTTGTATTTTCTTTCTATAATTCCCAGTAGGAAAAATTCCAGTTTGGCCTCTATATCTATTAGCAAGATTTCTTCCAGCCATTTATTTAATAAATTCCAAAATTTTTGTGCCTGTGTGCATTTCCACCACATATGGTAGTAATTCCCAACGGTCTCTCCACACTTCCAACATATTGGGAATTTCCCCTTATTCATTCGTGCTAATCTTGTGGGAGGGAGGTGCCACCTATAAAACATCTTATATAGGTTTTCCTTATAGGAGGTTGCCAAAGTAATTTTTAGGTTTTTTTCCCATAAACATTGCCAATTATCCAAATCAATATTGTGCCCAAATTATTTACTCCAAATTATCACCTGTTCCTCAATCATATCTTGTTCTAATAGATATCGATATAATTTACTTATGGTCTTGCCTTCCCTACTAAATAACATTTTATCTAATTCTGAAGATTCTTGCTTTATGCCCCGTTCCTTTTTGTCTTTATTAAATTTGGATTGGATTTGAAGATATGCCCACCATTCCAGTTCGATTCCTTCTTCCTTTAAAGTATTTCTCGTTTTTAATTCTCCTTTCTCATTCAAAATGTCTTTATAGGTGGCAGCACCCCCTCATTTCATCAAATTTGGATGTATGAACATTTCTAATGTAGACACCCAATTGGAAATTTTCATATAATTATTTCTTTTTATTTTTTTTCAAATATCCAATAATGCTCTCCTAATATAATGCTTCCGGAAGTACTGCTGGGCTAAATGTCTTTCTTCCCATAAAATAGTGTGCCACCCTGTCTGTAGATCATGACCTTCTAGTGCCAGTAATCGTGTATTTTTGAGATGCATCCACTCACTTAGCCAAACCAATGCCGCTGCCTGCTAGTACATTGTCCAGTCTGGTAGGCCAAATCCTCCTCTTTCTCTAGCGTCTTGTAATAGTTTTAATCTAATTCTCGGTCGTTTCCCTTGCCATATGAATTTTGAAATAAGTCTGTCCAAATTTGTAAAAAAATCCTTTTTGAGCCGAATTGGTATACATTGAAATAGAAACAACATTTTCAAAAGAACATTCATTTTAATAGTGGCTATCTTACCCATTAAAGATAACTGTAGTTTTCCCCATTTTTCCAAATCAGACCTGATCTGCACTATTAATTTATCATAGTTGTCTTCTTTAAGTGTGATGCATCTCACTGTCAATTGGATTCCCAAATATCTTATTTTTTTCGTGATCATCACTGTGGCTTTCATAGTTGTTTCCTTTTGCTGTGGACTTTATTCCTTGCACCATTCTCCAAAATGCCAAATAGCTCAATACCTTACTATCATGAGCAAGATGTCTGAACTCTGAGAAAACAAAATGAATTATTTCTGCTACACATTTGTTCACTGTCTCTGATTTGAAGTCAGAATTATCTTTTCTTTTTGTCCTGAAACAGCCTATTCCAGACATGGCTCCTGAAACACATTGTGTCAGCACTCCTTGCCAGACATTAGCAAGCGACAATTTGCCTGGAGTTCTTCCAGCAAAAAGCAGACCCCAAGGCATCTCTAAATGCAGGTATGTGAAAAGGAAAACACGATTCCTGGGAAGCCTGAAAGAATGATCTCTCCTAACAAAAATCTAGCCCCTTTTGCAATTAATGAGTGAAATACACTAATGAACTGTATGTATTACAAGTGGCTGTATTAGTTGTATGGCTGTATTACAAGTGACAGTCTAATTTAGAGTAAGAAATGTTGAAAACACATCTTCAAAACACCCAGTTTGAAGGAGTATTTATCAGGGAGACATGGTGACCTAGCGGTTAAGATGCTGAACTTGTCAACTAGAATGTTGGCAGTTCAAAACCCAAGCTCCACGTGACAGAGTGAGCTCCCGTTCTTGCCCCAGCTCCTCCAACCTAGCAGTTCGAAAGCATGTAAATGCAAGTAGATAAATAGGTACTGCTTCAGTAGGAAGATAACAGCATTCTATGCACCTCGGTACATAGGGTAGTGCTCAAGAGGATTGGTGCCTGAACTCACGGGATATTATGGCACCCAGGGACTTCCATCAACTTTCCCTCAAAGGCAAAGAAACAGCGGCAGAGAGGAGACAGATCTTTGCAAGGTAAGTACGACAGGAAGGGAGTGAGAAGCATGAGGTATCTTAGTGGGTCGGGGAGGCCTTTGGGGCCTGTTCCATCACTAGGCTCCCCATGGCCTTCCCCATCCTGAGATACTTCATGTGCACTTAATGAACCATGCATTCAACTAGCAAATGCATGTGTAAAAGCAAGGAGTGATCTCGTTCAAGGTACGAGATTCACTCCTACGAATCCTCGAGTTACGAATGGAATGGGCAGGCTCCATTACATTCATAACTCGAGGACTACCTGTATTAATTCTGTAGCTGTTAGCAATGTACATTTTGTACTCATGTCATTGAATAAGAGCTTAGAATAAATGTGAGGTTAAGTCTAGAGATGCCTAACGTATTAGGCTGTCTCCAACTATCCAAAATGTTTTATTAAATATGTATGGTTGGAATATTTAAAATATTCAGGATGTCTAATAATGAACTGAGCTAACAATTTAAGAAAATCATCCTTTCTGTAAATGTTTGATGGGAATACAATCATGTAAATGTTAGGTAGTTGCAGCTTACTTAGGTTTATATATGTGATGGCTCGAAAACATGCTCTGTTGACTTATATTACAATAAATGAATAGAATTTCACTTGCCTAGTCCATAATTAAAATTGCAATAATTTATGGACAAGAATGAACAACAGTTTAAAGATGATTAATGTCATTACAATCAGATTACCAAGGATCACATTACATGACATTTCTTTTGTTGATTTTTAATTCAAGATTAGAAAAGTTTGCATAATTGTGACCATTCATCTGGACATAAATCAATCCAAAGTTGCTTAAATTCCATTAACAGTCAATCCAGACTGTATCTTGTGCTGGAATATTTTTTTAATAAGGATGATTGCAACTGAACTATAAATAGTTAAAGAGATATTTAGAACTTTACTGAGAAAAGTAATCAAAGAAAAGAAAAATAAACGTAAGAAAGACTTTTTATAATCCAAGATCATCATTCTAGAGGGATACTATATTATTAATTTATGAGAGTTCAATATAATAGAACTAATTTCAAATATCGCTATAGCCAAACTGATCACAAACATTTAGCAATCCTGAATGGATCACAATTTTAAAGAGGCAAAATTGAAGCATTGTATAGAAACAGTTCTTTATGTTAGCTCTGAATGGTTTCAAATGCCACAATGATAAATTTCAATATACAGGTAATCCCCGAGTTACGAGCATTCACTTAACGCTTGTTCGAAGTTATGTGATGAGCACCCCCTAGTGCTTACGAGCAAGTCCCAAAGTTACGAATATTGTGGCACCACGGCAATCGTTCGCCCTTACGAGTGATTTCAGTGGCACTGCAATATTCACCCTATTTCTCCCCCCACTCCTTACAACTGCTTCCTCCTCCCTTCCTGCCACATCGGACTCACTTACCTTGAAAAAATCCTCTCTGCTGCAGTTTCTTTCCCTTTGAGGGAGAGGAGAATTGGCTTGGAAATGTTTTTCACGCCGAAAATGGAAGTTTCTGGAGTCTGTGATCTCGTGCGAGTGTTTGAAGTTGCACCAAATCATGGACCTCAGAAACTTTCATTCTCTACGCGAAAGGTGCCTGTCTCCTGCTCCTGCCCCCAACTCCTTCCTGCCTAACAGAAAGCCTGAAGCCTTCAACTGGCCAGGCCACTCGCACCCGCATCCAGCCTGCTGGAGCTCTTGCTGGGGGAGAAAGTGACTCCGTTGTCCCCGAAGCCTCGGAGCCCTCCTCCAAGTGGCCCAGAATGGAGGCCGGGGGAGGCTTCTGCATGCCTCTGGAGGTTGGATCCAGCCCTTGGAGGACTGCTCCAAGTTGCTGCCGCCCAGAATGGAACTTCCAGGGGCCTGATCCAAGCCTTAGAGGCATTTTCCTAGCCATTGGTGCCAGGAATGGAGGTTGGGGGGGGCTCCAGAGGTTGGATTCAGCCCTCGGAGGACTGCTCTAAGCTGCTGCTGCCTGGAACGGAACTTCCAAGGGCCTGATCCAAGCCTTGGAGGCGTTTTCCTAGCCATTTGCACCAGGAACAGAGGTTGGGGGGGGCTTCTGCATGCCTCCAGAGTTGGATGCAGCCCTCAGAGGACTGCTCCAAGCTGTTGCCGCCCAGAACAGAACTTCCAAGGGCCTGATCCAAGCCTCAGAGGCGTTTTCCTAGCCATTTCCACCACGAACGGAGGTTGGGGAGGCTTCTGCATGCCCCCCGGAGCTCTGTTCAAGGTGGCAGCAGCTTGGAACAGGCCTCTGAGGGCTGGATCCAACCTCTGGAGGCATGCAGAAGCCCCCCCCAACCTTCGTTCCTGGAACAAACAGCTAGAAAAACCCCTCCAAGGCTTGGATCAGGCCCTTGGAAGCTTCTGCGGCTCGCCGCGCCCCAAACCAGGCTTTGGAGGTGTTTGTTTTCCAGGCCGCTGCCACCCAGCTCTAAGGCCCGATCAGGCTGCGGGGGGGGGTTGCGGAAGAGTTCCCCAGCCTCAAATTCGGGTGGCAGCAGCCTAGAAAAGGCCTCCGGAGCCCTGATCGGGCTGCGGGGGGATGCGGAAGCGTTCCCCGGCCTCAAATCCGGGTGGCACCAGGAACTGCAGCAGAGAGGAGATGGATCTTTTCCAGGTGAGTCCAGCATGGCAGAAAGGGAGGGGGAAGCATGTGGTATCTCAGTCGGTCACGGAGGCCTTGGGGTGTCATGGTTCCAAAAGATGAAACTCTTCAAAGAACTTTGAGGCATTGTTTACCTTAAAGAATCTTTAATTGAACAACATAGCTTCGGCACGTACATAGGCGAAGCCAAAATCTGAATTCTCCTCCCCTAAACACATAGTATCGAAGCATAATTCAATCCTCCAATTAACAGTCATTAATCACATTCTCCAATTAGTTTGAAGTGCGAACTTTCCCTCCCGTTCCATAAGCCGCCATTTCTTATCTTCTCTTATTACAAACAACCTTGAAAAATACTCTACTGAGATATTGTTATGTCTAACTAATCCCCGTGCACATTCTTCCCCCTCTCCTCCAGCACCATCTAATTCTAACTCTAAAAGTAATACACAGGTTAAAGAGAAAATGGCTGTGTCTTCATATATTGTCAAAGCAAGAACATCCGATGTTAGCAGCATTGACATCGGGCCTGTTCCAGCACTAGGCCGTGCATGGCCTTTCCCACCCTGAGATACCTCATATTTGCTTAATGAGCCGCATGCATTTTAACGAGCAAGGGACTAATCTCGTGCCTCAAACGAGATTCACTCTACAAGTTTTTGAATTACAAGTGGAATGGGCAGGCTCCATTACATTCATAACTCGAGAACTACCTGTACTACCAAGCATTTTGACACAGCAGAAACTTTCACTATTACTCAGATATCTGTGGTAATTTGCGCTAATACATGTTGGAGAATCTGACATCCAGGGACATATCCATTAATCAGATCGAAAGCAAACACAAAAGTTTTGTTTCCATATAGAACTGTTTGACTTGTAGATCAACTCAACAGCACAAGCAATTGGACATTCAGTTACTTTGTTTAAAAAAACCACCACCCTTCTAATCCCTATGAGTGGCATGCATTTTTCTCAATCACGGATCTCCTATCAGAAGCTTGGGAGTGAGGGTTCTACGCAGTATTTTAGCTGTTCCTAGCACGGCACTCTTCCAGACAGAAAGCTCTGAGTCATTCTCCCAGCTTAGGAGATATAGCCCAAATACTCTTATCACTTTAGAACCACTTTAGCCTTTACTTTCCACATTGTCTCCGGTTCCTCCTTCAGGGCCTGGTACCTGTCCTGTTTCTCATACTGCTTCTTTCTGATGTTGCTTCTGATGAGATTTATGAGGGTATTTATCGTAAAACCTCTTTATCAATCTATCAGTAAACTGTATCCCTCTGTCAGAAATAATCTGCTTTGGGGCACCATGGGTTCGGTATATGTGTCTCAAAAATAGTTTGGTTAGCTTCTGGGCAGAGGGAAGACCCGGGCAGGCGATGAAATGCGCCTGTTTGGAAAATAGATAAATCACAGTCCATATTACAGTGTTCCCCTTGCTCTCAGGTAATTCCACTATAAAATCCATGGCTATCTCCTCCCAAGGTGGAGAGGGATCGGCCACCTGCTGCAATAACCCTGCTGGTTTAGCAGGATGCCTCTTCATGGCAGCACAAGTGGCACAACTCTTAACATCTCTCAATGTTCTTTTTCATTCTTGGCCACCAGAATTGCCTTCGCACCAGATGCAATGTCTTTAAAAAACCAAAGTGACTCACTTGCTTAGCATCAAGACTCTGTTGCAATGCCTGGAGCCTAAGGCCATCTGTGAGGTATAACTCAGAACCTTTCCAAGCTAGCCCTCCCCTTAAGGTTAATGTAGATTTGTTATCTTTAAACAGGCATCCTTCTCTAACTTCTTTAATTCCTTTAGCGAGCGATCGTCAGGACCAACAGGGGGTTTCTGTGTGTGCCATCTAGTTGTTATTTGAGAAGCAGATTGCAGTGGAGGAATAATGGAGTTAATTACTGCCTCTCGGTTGCTCTTGAACTGGGGCACTCTAGACAAGGCATTAGCCAAAAAGTTTTTTCCTCCAGGAAAATATTTTAAAGTGAAATTAAAATGGTTGAAGTACTGAGCCCACTGAACTTGCTTGGGGATAATTTCCAGGGGGTCTTGAGAGCCTCCAAATTTTTGTGATCAGTCCATACCTCAAAAGGTATTTCCCCCCCTTCCAAGAAATGATGCCATGTCAGCAAAGCCCAATGAACTGCAAAAGCCTCTTTCTCCCAAACAGCCCACCTCCTCTCGGTGTCAGTTAATTTCCGGGAAGTAAGCACAAGATTGTAACTTCCCTCTGTGATTTTTTTTGTAGGAGAATGGCCCCCATGGCCACATTGCTTGAATTATGAATTGTTGTCCAGGATCAGGGTGTTTAAGAACTGGTTCAGCTGCAAAGAGTCTCTTTAGTTTTTCGAAGGCTGCCTGGCACTCTAATGACCATTGCAATGGCTGACAAGGTCAGGGTTTCTCCCCTCCTTTGCCTGTTTTGAGTAAATCAGTTATTGGCATGGCTATATTTGCGAAAGAGGGAATAAATTGACAATAAAAGTTGCCAAACCCCAGAAACCTTTGAAGCTGCTTGCGGGTGCGCGGGGGTTGCCATTCCAATACTGCTTTAACTTTGGCAGGGTCCATTTCTATCCCTTCATTTAAAATCCGATACCCCAGATAATCCAAGCGAGTCCAGTGAAATTCACACTTTGACAGTTTTGCATACAGTTGGCTTTCAACAGTCTCTTCAATACCTCACGGACATTTTGATGTGTTCATCCATGGTTTCTGAGTAAATAAGGATATCATCAAGGTAAACCAAAACCCCCTTATAGATGATCATGGAGCACTTGATTTATCAATTGCATAAACACAGCGCGGGGGCTGCAGTCCAAAAGGCATCACTTTAAATTGGAAACTCCCCAATGGGTAATCGAACGCTGTTTTCCACTCATCCCCCTCCTTGATCTGGATGCAGTAATAAGCCTCTCTTAAATCCAGCTTGGTTAAGATTTTTCCTTTAGCCAAGTGGGCTAACATGTCCTTCATCAAAGGGAGTAGGTACGTATTTTCCATGCTGACAGCGTTGAGGGATTTAAAATCTACACATAATCTCAGAAAGCCATCTTTCTTTTCCTTCAAAAGCACGGGAGCAGTCATGGGTGATTTGGCTGGCTGAATGAAACCCCTAGCTAAGTTTTTGTCGATGTACTCTCTCACTTCTTTCATTTCTTTGAGTGTCATAGAGTACATCCTTGGTTTAGGGAACTTGGTACCGGGCAGAATTTCAATAGCACAGTCCGTAGCCTGGTGTGGGGGAAGGATGTCACATTCTTTTTCACTAAATGCTTCTGCAAAATCACGGTACTCAGTGGGGACAAGTTGAATCCCCGGCAAGTTTTCGGCTACAGTCTTTAGGGTTTCACAGGGTTCCCCTTGCATCTCGTAGATGGCCAGTGTCTTTGTATTATTGTCAGCATCAGGTGGGAGGGGTCCAGTCCCCAGTCTTCATTTCCGCATTCCCTCCCCCCACCAGATGTTAGGACGCCATTTATCTAACCATGCTAGCCCCCAAATTACTGCTTCTGTCATCTTTGGAACCATCAGAAATCGGATAATTTCCCAATGCTGACCCATTTCCAAATGCACAGGTTCAGTTAGGTGCATGGCAGGGGCACCTCTGATGAGGGACCTGTCGGCCTGCTCAAACCTCATGGGCAGGGGCAATAGCTTGGCTCGGATTCCCAGTTTGAACACAGTGGGTAAGTTAATTAAGCACCGAGTGCAACCCGAGTCTATTAGGACCTTAAAATTCATGTGAGCCTCTGTTTTGGGTACTATCAGCCTGGCGGGAATGGCAAAAGAGGAAGACCATGGGGTCTTCCTCGCCTTCCTCATCACTATCATATGGCGCCAGGTTGGGATTTGGCTTCGAGTTCGGCAGAAAGGGAACATTCGACACCTAGGCTTTGAGGTGCCTAGTTGGTTTTCTCTCTTCCCCCTCTGAGAGCTCTTTGCGGTTTTGCGGCCATGGCTCATACACTCCTGGTTTGAGGTGAGGAGCTGGGCATGGTGACCCATCTGACTGCACTGATAGTACTTGATTGGAGCCCTGGCTGGTGCTTGGGGGACATTGGCAGCTGCAGAGGCTTGGGGTCATCGGCCATAGAGGCATTGTTCTTGGACGCATGGCGGCTTGGGTTTGGTGGTGCTTGACTTTCAGGGGCGGTCTAGCTTGATGTCCAGCATCATGCCATATGGTAGCACTCATGCAACAGGTTAGGAAAATCTCGAATGATGCAGGCTTGAAGCAAATCGCGATCTAACCCATTTGAAGTAATTGATCAGTGACTGCTCAGGCCACTGCCCCAGCTGTTTGGCAACTCTCATGAATTCACGGACATACTCCTTTGCGGGGCGACCTCTTTGCTTCAGGCGTGGATTTCTTTCTCGACCAGTAGTATTCGGGATTCGTCTTCAAACTGACCCCTCAGTTGCTCCATGAATAGATTAATGTCGTGCAATTCAGGAGCCCCTTCATCATGGAGGTTGGTCACCCAGTCGGCCGCTTCTCCCTCTAAATTGCCACCACAGTACTCACCATCATAGCTTCATCCAAGTAGACATAAGCGTAGCAATCTAAATAAGCCCACACCTGGTTTAAGAAGAAGTCAGCTTCTTGGGATCCCCATTATAGGTGGGCTTGATGGGAGACAGCTCAAACCTCGGCAGAGCTACCTGCACCTGCTGCTGGGCTTGGGTGGCTTGCTGGGCTTGGGCGGCTTGCTGGTCCTGGGTATGTGGCCAAACTACTCTCCGGACTTCCCTTGGCTGGACTTCGGGACTGGCATCCCGAGGTCATGGCAACAAACTTGGCTGGGACACAGGGCTTGATATCACAGCTGGTTGGGGGATGGGCAAAGCAGCTCGGGCTCCGGCAGTTGGGTTGGAGCTCCAGCCGGGGGGGGGGGAAGAGATGGGTAGTTCTTGGCATTTCCCCAATGGCACCCACCTCCTGGGCAACAGGGATCGTATCCCTCACCTCCAGTCAGTCAAACTTCTCCTTCAGCTGTTCAAGTGAGGGGCTGTGGACTGCGGACTGAAATCTCCACTCATCCTATTCCATCGACCCCTTTCCTTTCTTGCTCTCCACAGATGAAGAACCCTGGGACGGCAGCAATAAGAGCTCCTCTCCAGCAGTTACAGGAGTGCTTCTGCGCTGAGAGGCAGCCTTGGCTTGGAAGAGGTCCGCCAGGGCTGTAGTTCCATCCTGTGGCACCAGCTTCCCAGGTTGGATCAACCTAGCTTTCAGCCAAGCCCCTGCCAGGGATGCCTCCTCGGGGGCTGGAGTGCCAGCCTGCACTCTGACAGCCTCATTCCCATTGCGACTAGCAGCAATTTCAATTTTCTCCTCCATCTCGAGTCTTCGCCGAGTCTTTACCACCCTCCCAAAAGTGAGTGGGTAGGCAGTCGGAGCCCAGCACTCCGAAAAAATGAAGTTTTAAGAGACTTGGTTTAATGTCAAGGTTCCAACAGACAGAAATAAAGCAGAACTCCGAGGCTTGGAAATTTCTCAAACAACATGTTTATTAGTTACAAAGTATCGGCATGTCAAAAGTGAAACCAAGTCTGAAGACACACGTAACAATTCCCCAATACAAAGTTAAGAAATCCTACCTCTAAAGCTATGCAATCAACTATGTTCCCCAATACATCATCTTGGCGGGCTTTTCACGAAATGCCCAGCCTGCAGTGTCGGGAGCAGCCGATGACCTTGGTTCCCACAGGACAAAAGAATATTTTGACTAGCCAAGCACCTGGAAATCCCCCCCCCCACCTTTCTATGTGTCAAATGAAAATGAATAGGGAAAATGGCTACAGCCACGTTCATTTTTAAAGTTGACACCCTAAGTTGATTTTTGGGGTTGGGCCTAATATAAGCCCTACCCCAAAAATAAGCCCTAGTTTTGGGGCGAGGTACATACCTAAAAATCAAGCTAAGGTGGGGTTGTGGAGCTGGCTCATGCGCCCCGCATCCACTAACTTGCAGCCACCCTCTCCTCGCCCACCCACCACTTCTGAGGCATCTTCTGCAGCTAGGCCTGCATTTCTCAATCACAGGCCCGGAAGGCCTCTGCAGCCAAGAACTGCATAGCTCAGTTCTGCAAGACCTCAGCAGCCAAGCACCAAGCTATGGATTTAATCCATAACTCGGTACTCGGTACTACTTAGGTCTTCTGGAAAGGTCTGACTGCAAAATGCAGGCCTGAATGCAGTTGCAGAACTTCGGCCCCAGAAGAAGTAGACTGGCTGGGTGGAACTGTCGGTGCCGGAGGTGAGGTAAGGCCTACCCCAAAAATAAGACCTGGTGCTTCTATTGGAGGCAAATAAAAAATAGGACCCGGTCTTATTTTGGGGGAAACACAATATTTAATTGTGTCATTGAGTATATGCTGTTCCTGCCCACATTTTATATTCTGCCACAGCGTTGGACTGTTTCTGGGACTTATTTGCACCTTAGGTACTGTCTAGTTGATAGTACTCCTGCTTCAATGGATCATGTGATTAGTGCCTATTTTTGTGTCGCTATAATCAGCACCTCAATATTGTCTGTTAGTCCAGCTCTTTTCAGCCACTGATAAGATTTCCCAATGTCAGCCAACTCAGCTGCCAGTGGTATATCCCATGCTGGGTCTTGTCTTAGCTTCTCATGGAACTTTGCCTACTTGATTTTTATCTTTGATCTGCTGCTATCTTATTCATGTATTCATTATTCTTCAGTGTTCTGGATGCCCATGACATGGTTTAACACTTACCAGACCCTGCCTGCTTTCTTTTCAGCTGGTGTAGGATACAATCTCTGGATGTTCAACCTGGGGTGGAAACCTCCACACACGTCCTCCTTTGACCAGCTCACTATACCAGCAGGGTACTGTATCTAATGACTGTTAATGGCACAGATCTTGTTCTTCCCATTGAGCTGCCTTTTCAGGACATGTCTTTCTTTGGCAGTACTTGAATGTCACTGTCTTCCTAGCCTTATCAGGTCCCATGTGACTATGGAATATCAAGGTACTTGTAGCTGGTCTGTACAGTATGTCTTCTGTGGGGCCTGCTGGTAGTATCACCCCATCGGTCTTAACTATCTTCCCTCTCTTTACTAACATCCAGCTATACTCTACAGTCCAAACGATATCCCAATGTCCTCACTGTAGATCGGTGGTCAATTGGGGGCATGCACAAAATAGGACGGTTTATTTCCAACCTAAAATAAGTGATCACACTCCAAATTTCTTCTAATTTTTTTCAGGGTAGACACAGTTGGGCAGAAATATGGGGTGTTTTGGTTCTTCCAGGGATTTCCTCATTCACTTTTGAATGTATTACCATTAAAGCAAGTTGCCCTTAAAATACACAATGCAAGAATGACAGTGTTGCAACCCACTAAGATGTAAACCTATAGAATAATTTAGCACTATACTGCATGGATGCAGAAATATCCTCATTTAAGAATTATTCCAAAGAATCCCAACAAGGAGAAATGTAAAATGGATCTATATAGTTGGACGAATCCAAATTGTTATTGTTTTTATGCTTTAGGTTTTAAATAGTTATATTTTATGATTATTAAAATGTTTTATATGTATTTTATATGTCTTTTAATTCTTGTTTGGGACCCACCCAGAGTTGGTGAAAGATGAATGGCTATATGAATGTTTTAAATAAATAAAATAAATAGAAAGAATTTGTGATAACTAATAAAACATTATTTGATTTTACAAGCACTCTGTACAAATTGGATTTTCTTACACCTGTACTCTTCTTCCTGCTTCTATAGTTTTTTTTGTAATGGAAAGCTTTGAGCTGTGCAAACATCCCAAATGAGCCATGAAATTCACCTATTGCCAAATTATTTCTCTTATTCACAGCTACATACATTTCTTTTACATCTGTACTATCACTATCACTATACTATCTATACTGCCTAGGGCTTCAGGGAGCCTGCAAATTCACTTCTTCTCAATTTAAAGATGTACTGAATTATAAAATTCAGAGGTAGAGGAAGGAGAGAATATTCTGTTGAAATTATCCAATTGTGAACACCTGTAGCAGTAATAAATACAGCAGGAAAGGGTGTGTGTGCAGAACACAGCAAGAGTGGGCTCCTACAGCAACAAAAATAAGACTGAGTGAAAAATAAGATTCATGAAAATAAAATGGTATAAACAAAACCTTCAGAATTGTTTTTTAAGAGTCACCTTCTCCAAAGGTGCACTTTTTTTTAAGTGGGCTTACTCAAGCTCAATTTTATGTCACTTAGAAGAGAATTACTTCTGTATTTTTTTGATTTACAATTCCTATTCTGTACAGCAAGTCAATGATGAGGAGTAATGACTGCTATAATTGTTATATTTTAGAGCATACTTTGTCATACTGTCAAAAAGCCTACCACCACACAATTAATGTTAAGTGTGTTAGTTCTTAATTAATTAAACCCTCCCTTGTGAGGATATGTTGTAAAGAATTTAATAAGTCTAATAGTAAATTTGGGTTTTCTTTCTACAAATTGGCCAGATATGACTAGGCTAAGCCTTATAGGACTGCTAGCATGTTAATGAACTGTATAAGAAAAAATGAAAATGAAATCCCATTTCATGTAATGTCCACTCATCATATATTGTTTAATATTACAAAAGTGTAAAGATTTACTTCGCTTTAGATTATCAGTATCATTTAATGCAGCACTGACACCTTTTACTGTCAAATTCTTGTAACGTTTTCTTTTGAAAACACAAAATGGAAGGACAGAGCCTTTAGAAATATAATCAGTTGCAGAAAAAGGAAAAGAATCAGTTGGTTTTTCAGCAATGTATATTATAAAAAATGTACATAAAAAGAGCTTAAAACAAGAAAAAAATAAATTGGGAAATGTGTAACATTATATAGTAGAAAAGACTATATGAGTTACCTTTTGCATTCAGAATTTCTTCTTTTATTGCCATCACAGATCTTTGGCCTTTCTTTTCATCATTTCCAGCTGTTAGAAAAATAAAAAATAGAGAATAATGAATGATTGGCAATATGTTGAACAATATAAACAATATAAAATACAGAAAAAATTACTTTGTATTAAATGTTTAAGTAAAGAAAACAAAACAACAAACATTGAAACAATGCAGATTTTTTTTTACAGTAAATATAATAAGATATATGTAGTATTTTCATAGTGAAAAAGGTCCTACGTCTTTTTTAATTGTCTTCTTGTTATTTACTTGAAAATATAGAATCTAATCAGATCACTGTGATCCTGTAGTGGTAAAACATGCACATAACATAAATATAATAAGTTGAAATATTAATTCAATGTTATGTGCGTTTTCCAAGAAAGGATGTGGAAAAATGTAAAACAATTTTGCAAAACAAAAATAATGATACAAAAAGAGTATGTAGTGTCTTAAATTAAGATTCTGTACATCAATACAACCTATGAACCACTTTCTAGGGAAATAATAGATAAATATACCATATTAAAGTATAACTCAGTTATTGCTGGTCCTACGCCTAGAGGTGGAGGAGGAGAAGGTTGGTATCAGGTTAACAACCTGACATTGAAAAAAAAATCCACCAATACTGAAATAAGAGATGCAATTCAATGAGATCTGATCAAAACTCTTAGAGACTAATTGTTGCCCATGGAACTGTACAGCAAGAGCGGGCCAAAGCACAAATAAGTATTATGGTGTATTATTTGCATAAAAATTAAGGTACCTAAATAATCATTAGTATAAATATACACAACATAGGCAATGTAAATTAAAATACTTGCTCAACCTGTATATATTTTCAGGAATAGCAGAAAAAAACTGACAAAGAAATAGTAATAAAAATGGAACATCTCCCTGGAAAATTGAAATCTGGGAGCAAAACTTGTATAGTTCAGGTTCAATGTTTTTCAAAAGTGAAAGGATTCATATTCAAGCAAACAAGCCATTTCAGAATAGAACTCTAGGTTAACCAGAACCACTTATAAGCTAATATATAGAATATATATATATATAGAATATATATTCTTTAGATATTCATTATATTCACCTTGATATACTGTATACCAATAAATTTTATAAATAAAATGCATATTTTATTTTATCATATAAATGTAGATTTGCATTGTTTAAAGTAGACTAAAATTGAAAAATATACTAATCAGAATTATTCTGCTGTTGCCTAAATTTCGATATAATGCTTTACATATTTCAGCACAGTTTCCTTGCAATAAATTTGCTAACCAAACAAACAAAATTTGTGCCAGCATTAAATATAGGCAACTTAAAAGAAATTTTCCAGGGCATCTCAAGGTCAGAGTCAGGTAAGTAAGTTTAGTGTAATATAAAATATAATGAGAAAGTTCAGCTTCTATGGAATCTAAGAACTGTGCGGGGTGGAAGAAAATATAAGAGAATTTATTTATTTAAATATTTATTCAGCTATCCATCTATAATACAAATCTGTACAGCTCACAACAATAAAGCCAAGAAAAAGTGAAAACCATAAAACAAAAACTGCTCCAACAAAGCCAGCCAGAGGCTCCCACCTCACTTAACCCAACCCCTGGGGAAAGAACCAGTTTTTTATGTCCTTCCACAAGGCTAAAAGGGAGAGGGAGAGGGAGAGGGAGAAAGAGAGAGAAAGATTCTTGTTCTGCCCTTTTGTTGTAATAGTCTATTTGCCATCCTTTTCTCCAACTGGGCTGTTGATGGCAGCTGGCTTTTTTTGTTCCCAACTCCAGTTGCTTGCTTGCCAGCTCCAGTAGTCATAGAGGAAGTCATATACAGTAAATAAAAGCATTCAACATAAGATTTATAAAAAGCTTTCAAAGCTCTTGAAAGATGAAAAGTCATTAGGTTTATGATATATTGTTCATAAAGCTCCTGCTAGCATTAAAAGATGAAAGCAAGTATAGATTTTGAGTTTTCAGTTTCATTTTTATTACTAAATAAGGCTTTCAAACCCTAATTAAATATAATTACTGTCTATGAAAGGTAATGGGAAGGAGGTTTGATTCATTACATTCTGTTATTATTCTTTGCACATCTCATTGGTCTACAGATTTTGGGAAATTATCGACCTCCAATATAAAACGTGTTAATTCTTACATATTTTGATTAGTTACGTGATATTTTCCCTCAGAAGCCAAGATGCCATGAAACTGTGTAAACAATACAGATAACTTTTGCTACATTTCTGGCAAGGTTACATTTGCATCTCAAAAGTGCAGTGTGGCAGCAGTGGTAAAAAAGGTGTCAACACTGCTAATATTGAATATTCTTGCTTTGACAAAATATGCAGAACTGTCTGGCACTTTTAGAGTTAACTCAGATGAGAATGGAGAGAGAGAGCAATTCGCGTGGGCATCAGAAGAAAGTGAACCTTTGCCCCCCAGGCTGGTTGGAGAACGTGACTCATGACAGCAAAAGAGGGAGGGAAAATGGTAGCAAAAATAACTGCTTTAGGGTGGAGACTTCAGATCTTGGCATCCATCCATGATGTGCCGACAATCTGTTATACTGTTAATAAAGACTTTTAGGATAAACAATGCCTGGAAGTTCTTGGAAGTGTTTCATTAGTCGGAACCTTGACAACATGCCAAGATCTACAAAATTTTTTAACCATTTAAGGGGTCCCGGGCCCCGGTCACTATTCCTAAACTAAAGGGATAGGCTGACAAAGATTCGGGGAAGATCTCATTATGGAAGAAGAAAGATTGCCTCAAGCCAGCACCCCAGCAGCAACAGCTTCCCCGGGGGGGGGGGAGCGACAGCCGGCAAGCCGGGGGAGGGAGAACTCTGGCAGATCTCCCAGCTGGAAGCAGAGACTTCAAAAGCACAATGGTGGACAGCTAACGAATCGCCTGCCACTCAAGCCCTGGGTGAATCACTGGAAAGATTTCAAAACCCAGAGGTGAAAAGCAGAAATCAATTCCGGAAGAGAGGAGCCTACAGCCCTTCCATTGCAGATCAGAAAGCCTTTCAGATCCTGTCTTCCTCTGCCAGGGACTCCAGCCCTGAAGAGAGAGGGAATCCCAGTCTGAGGCCTATGCAGCAATGGGGAGATTGGCAAACCAATCTCTGAACTTGCCACAGCTAATAGAGGCCTTGCAACAGCTTGGGGTGGTACAGAAACCAGGAGATCAGCAGCTGGTGTGAGAACGACCACAGCAAGGAGATTGACCACAGCCCCCAAACGTGCAACCCCTGGGCATAAATCTGCAGCAAGGATGGGGCCAGCAGCAAGATGATAGGCCACAGCCCCCAAAAGTGCAACCCCTGGGCATAAATCTGCAGCCAGGATGGGGCCAGCAGCAACAGCACTGTGGGGCCCCCAACAGCCTATAATTGCATCACTTTTCAGAGCAACTTTCGATGGGGACCCAGAGAAGCTGGTTTTTTTCCTCAACCAAGTGCGCTCTCATTTGAATTGCTGGGCCTACCTCTACCCGGACCCGGGGGCCATGGTGGATGTGATTGCATCCAGCCTAGAGGGAGAAGCATCCGAATGGCTGAACAATTTATATAATGAGCAAGCCCCCGAATTGGAGGACCCCCACCTCTTCCTCCTAGGCCTGAGAGAAAGATTTGAGGACTCATCTATTGGTCTTAAAGCAAGAGAACAAATCCACAAAATAAAACAAGCCGGCAGGCCTGCCCTGGAGTACATGTGGGAATTTCGCAAAATAGCAGGTCAAATAGAGGGGTGGGCTGAACAATTCCTAATCCATCACTTCATCGAGGGATAAGACGATCACCTCTCTCAGGCCTGCATCTATCGAGCAGTACCTGATCAGCTGCAAGAATGGTACCAGGCAGCGGTGAAGCTAGATGTTCAGCTCACCCACTATAAGAAGTCTCCCCTGCCTGAATCCGAGCAGCCACCAGAGCAACCCGGACAGCAATCACCCCCACAAAAACCTCCAACTACTGCAATGGCTGAGAGACCCAGGCCACATGCAGGCCCGTCAAATAAATGTTTTTGGTGTGGAGAAGAGGGACAGCGAGCAGCAACCTGTCCAGTGCCCTACCCCCAACTGCAGAGCAGACCGGAACCAGTGACGAGAAGGAAACCTGCCCAGCGGCTAACGAGAGAAAAATCCAACCGGGTCACGCAAGAACCTGTTGCCCAGATTACACCCCACACACAGGAGGACTCCGGGTGGACCCGCCCCTACTCTACCCTCCTTTGACAGCGACGATGAAGGAGAGAATGACCCGATGGTGAGTCGAAAAATCCCGCCTTTTTCACTGGCCACCAAACTTATAATCCCTAAGTCTGGGGCACAAATGGACTTAAACGTGCTAATTGATTCTGGATGCACCTGCTGCATTATTAGTCTGCCGTTTGCCATGAAAATGGGCATACGGGCAAAACAGCTTTGAGCAAGCCGATGGCTTGAGGTTTGAGCAAGCCGATGGCTCCCTGATGGGAGGGACTCTTGTCACACAATTAACTGAGCCCTTACACCTAGAAATAGGTGCACACTGGGAGCTTATTCGCTTCCTAGTGGCTCCAAAAATGACTGAGACTGTGATCCTAGGGCTAGCCTGGTTGGACAAATGGAAGCTGTTTATCTGGTGGGAGAAAGGAATGAGAACTGTGAGACTACTATAGGGCCTAAACCTCCCGCTGATTCAACCGATGTTGCGGGACAGCTTAGGCCACCCAATGAGCGAGCACACATGGCTGACTCACTGCCGCCAGGCGAACCACTCATCCCCAATGAATACCGGGAACTGGCGGAGGCATTTAGTGAAAAAGAATGTGATGCCCTGCCCCCTCACAGACCCAATGACTGCTCTATCAAATGGGTGCCAGGATCCAAACTCCCACGCCCGAGAATGTATGCTATGTCCCCCCTCGAAATGGAGGAGATGCAGTGATACGTGAACAAAAACCTAGAAAGGGGGTTCATCGAATGGGCCAAATCTACCGTGGGAGCCCCTGTGTTGTTCAAAGAGAAAAAAGATGGGTCTCTTCATCTCTGTGTAGACTGTAAGGGTCTCAATGCGGTGAGTGTGAAAAATAAATACCCCCTCCCCCTCCTAAAGGACTTATTAACCCATCTGGCTAA
Source organism: Protobothrops mucrosquamatus (assembly GCF_001527695.2). Taxonomy (NCBI): domain Eukaryota; kingdom Metazoa; phylum Chordata; class Lepidosauria; order Squamata; family Viperidae; genus Protobothrops; species Protobothrops mucrosquamatus. The sequence goes on along the minus strand of NW_015386275.1, from coordinate 263,943 downwards.
GGGGAGTGTCTTCACTAAATTAGACCTGAGAGAGGCATATTACCGGGTGAGAATAACAGAGGGAGACGAGTGGAAAACTGCCTTCAACTGTCCTATGGGGAGCTATCAGTTCAAAGTCATGCCATTTGGACTACAGGGGGCCCTAGCCGTATTCATGCAGTTGATTAATGCGGTCCTACATGATCACTTGTACAAAGGGGTTTGGGTGTATCTTGATGATATCCTGATATACAGCACGAATATGACTGATCACATAAAGCTGGTGAGAGAAGTGTTAAAGAAACTATTGAATGCCAAGCTTTATGCCAAATTGTCAAAATGTGAATTTCACCAGACCCGATTAGATTATCTTGGCTACAGACTTTCCAGTGAGGGGAGTGCTTCCGGTGATGTCGTTGGTTGTAGACCCTGGGACACGAACTCTCCGTGCCCAGGGTCCGATTTTCTGTCACTGGTGGGCCCAGCAGGGCTGAATGCCACCCTGGAGGGTTGGCCACCGAGAGATGAATTCTTTGAGGAAAGGGAGCCGGCGATAGCCGGCTCTCTGAACTCAAAATAGCCTCTGGAATCAGCGAGAGAAAGGCGGAGAGCTTCGCGTTTGCCGCCATCTTCAGCAGATCACCGGAGACAGGAGTCAGCTGTTTCAGGAAGCAAGCAACTGGTCCAGGTGAGATGATATCAGTTTTTGTTGCAAAGCGGACCTTTGAGAAAATTGCCTGCCTTTAAAGTTAAGCTGGAAGCCTAAGGGGAGGAGGAGGAGGGGATTTTTACTTTCCCCCCTCCCGAAAAGCGGCGGTTTCAGCATTTTAAAACTTCGAAAATCTTTTGAATTGAAGTTACATTGAAGGAACCAACTTGTCTTATTATAGAGGGGAAGACCCATTATTATTCTACTTGGGAAAAGCCACCTTAATTGCTCTTTTATAGAACGATAGTTTTGTGTATTTACTGCTGGAACTTTCTCTTTTTCTTTTACTTTCTCCCTATGTAAATGGCAGGGGGAAAAACAGCGTCCCCTGGTGGTTATTTTGTAACTTTTTTCCTTTGTTCTTTTGCTACATTAACTTTGTTGATTCAGCTGTGGAATTTGGCTCAATGCCCAGACACTTGGCTGACTGCCCAGACATTCCTACCTCGCTTGGAGATTACTAAGAGAGACTGTTTTTGTTTTTGTTTTGTTTTGTTTTTTTGTCTTTGCTTGGTGTCTGGCTCCCTTTCAGGATTTATTTTATTCTTTTTAAAACAAGGGAACCACAGAAGAAGATTTTTATGTTTCTAATTGGATTATAAATTGGATATTCTTTTTTTTCTCTTTTTTATTATTCCTTTTTTGTCAGCTTTGCTGTGTGGATATAAACATATTTTTTATGTTTCTCTTTTTCTATTTGTTTTTTTGCCTAGAGATTTGCTATTCCTTTTTATATTTTTTCCTATGTTTTGATAATACTTTTGCTGGATATTTTTATATTTATTTTTTACTGAGGGTTTTGGATTATATCTTTTTTTTTCTTATCTCTTTTCTTTCCTGAGCTTTTCGGTGGATTATAATTGGCCATCGGGCCCTATTTTTGGATTATAACTAATTGGGCCATTGGGCTTGATGATGGATTATAAATAAATACAATAATGAAGATGAGTGTTTCAAATTTGGCGAAAGGGGTGAGGAAGGGCTCCTCGGCTCCTGCATCAACCTCAGTCAGTCCAGCACTTCAAAAATCGATTACAACGTTTTTACAACCGGACATTCAGCAGAAGGATATGCAAGCCATTCTCCAGGCAATTGTAGATTCTAAAATGGAAATGAAAAAGGATTTTGAAGACTCTAAAATGGAAATGAAAAAGGACTTTGAAGATTTGAAAAATGATTTGCTTAAGATGGATCAAAAAATGGAAGCCTTTCAACAGGCGATGTCAGATACTCAACAAAGAATGCAAAATATTGAAGACAAGTCAGTAGTAGTGGACCAGAAATTAGAAGCTCTCCAAGATGAAAATCAGAGATTGGCGCAACCTAACGCGGAGCTGGAAGAAAGTATGGCAATGATGGAGATGGAACGTGCATCATACTTTCTAAGATTTCAAAATGTGATAAAAGAAAGTGATGAGAACTTGGTACTATTGATGAGTGAATTATTAGCGGATCTATTTGGAATGGAAATGGATCAAATCAAAAGAGAAGTCGATCAAGTTTTAGAGTGAATTTAAATTATGCAAGAAGAAATAGAGTGCCTAGGGAGGTTCATGTTAGATTTAGTAAAAGAGCAGTACGGGATGAGATCCTGAGATTAGTGAGGGATCAACCACTGAAATATAAAGATAAAGAACTGGTAGTTCTCAAACAGATTCCAAGAAGAATTAGAGAAGCTTGAAGAGAAAACCAATTCTTAACAAGGAAATTGGCTAATAGAGGAGTGAATTTCAGATGGTTGATTCCAGAAGGATTACTAATTTTGGGGATACAAAAAGATACAGATTGAGCACTCCACAACAAGCAGAGGATTTTTTTAACAATCATAGAGCCTTCTTGGAGAAAGGCGAGGCGGAACCTAAGAAATCAGAGGAAATGACTGCAGGAACATCTAAACAAATGGAGGAAGAAGTGCCTAAAAAGACTCAATCAGAGGAAGATGTGAGACCTAAAGATCAGAGACAGATAAGCTCTCCTAGAAAATTGAGATCTCGACATAATTGAAACCATGGAGGAAATCGGAATTCTTTCAATAAATATAAATGGTCTTAACTCCCCATCAAAAAGGAGTAAAATATTCCACAGACGACAAAAGTTAAAAATGGACATAATTTGTCTCCAGGAGACACACATTAAGTTACAACATTCCAGAATCCTTGAGCAATCAAAACTAGGTAAACTTTATTTCTCTTTGGCATCACAAAAGAAAAGAGGGATAGCTCTATATATAAAAGAAAAGATAAACCCAAAACAAATCTATGTTGACAAAGAGGGAAGAATATTGATGGTTGAGATCACATGGAACCAAAAACAAATACTGATGGTTGCAATATACGCTCCCAATGAGAAACAAGATCATTTCTTTCAGCAATTATATGATAAACTTGTGGACTTAAATTATTATAGTTTGTGTATACTTGGAGATTTCAATGCAATTGTTGATCCAGTACGGGACTATAAAAGTTACAAACAAGGGAAAAAAGGAAGCAATATCTTATCTAAATCCCTTTTAAAAATGAAAGATAAACTCTGTATACAGGACACTTGGAGAGAGATGAATCCGGAAAAAGCACAATATACTTTTTACTCTAATAGACATAAATCGTGGTCAAGAATTGACATTGTTCTGGATCATAGATCCATTTAATCCATTTAGCCTTGTATAACTCTATGTATCTTGTATAACTCTATGTATCCCTATGTAACAGGGCAAGGGGAGGGAGCAAGGGTCAGGGGGCGGAGCTTCAAAGGCATCCCTGGACGCTAGCCTGGAATCAGCCCTTTGTTCTCTGACCACCACATGCAGCCTCACGGCTGCAGACTTCATGATTACCCCACCATGTGACGCTTGGGAGAAGAAGGGAAAATCTAATGTCAATTTACCTGTGGGACAAACAGATTGCTGAGACCTATTTTGGAAGGACCTACCACGAACTGTAAGTTTGTCTAGGATTCCCAGAATAAAGCAATTATCTCTGGTTTGTTCTTCTGAGTTATCTATCTGTTAAAGACTGGATAAAGGCATGTATCCTGTCTAGAAACAGAATAGACATGATATGGACTTCTTTTGATTTAAAGACCATGATACAAGAAATTGAAATAGAATCATACATTTGGGCATATCATAATCCAATTAAAATGATTTGGAAAGGATTTAAGAAAAGACCGAGATGGTCATTGAATAAATCAATATTGAAGGAAAAGGAATTTCTATAATTTGCAACAAAAGAAATGGATTTTTTTAAAAAAGTTAATAAAAAAGAAGAAACCTCTATTCAAATTGTATGGGACACGGCAAAAGCATATTTTAGAGGTTTGGCTATAACTTATCTTGCCAAAAAGAATAAGGAAAAGAAACATATTCAACATAGATTGAAAGAACAACTTAGTATCCTGGAATCTGAGTTACAATCAGACCCACAAAAGAAAATGCTGAAAATACAAATGGAATTATTAAAACACAAATTAAATTTACTTGAGACAAATACAATGGCACAACAGATTAAACGGTCTAAACAGAATTTCTTTGAAAATGCTAATAAACCAGGGAGATGGCTTGCATATAGATTAAAAAAAGAAAGAGAAAAAAGATTAATAAGTAAGCTACGGGACTCAGAGGGTAACCTACACTGCCATAATGATTTAATGAAAAAAATTACGAAGGTTTATTATGAGACACTTTATAAGGCGGAGACGGTTTCTAAAGAGGCAATCCAGCCTTATTTAAAAGAAGCAAACCTCCCAAAGGTTCCTGAGAATATGCGCCAGAGGTTAAACAAGAATATTTCAATGGCCACCAATTTGAAGTATATTAAACATAATACATTTGCTAATGCAAACAAACCTGGAAGGTGGTTGGCCTACCAAATACGCAAAAGACAAAAAGCTAGACTCATATCTAAAGTTTTGGTCAAAGAGCGTGAAATTTATCAACAGGAAATGATTAAAAAGGCATTTACTGAATTTTATTCACATTTGTACTCATCAGA
>NW_015386275.1:254155-256828 GCF_001527695.2 Protobothrops mucrosquamatus | reverse complement strand
TTTTTTGAAAAAAAAAAAAGAATATTTCAATGATGGAGATTACAGAGGCAATAAAAAAACAAAAGAAAGATAAAACACCAGGACCTGATGGACTTCCTGCCGAATTTTATGTAGTGTTACAAGATATTATAACTCCAACTTTGAAAGACTTATGTAATGAAGTTTTCATACAGACAAAAATACCGGACTCATAGACTGAAACTAATATCACTTTGATACCCAAAGAAGATACTGATCATACACTAATTAAAAATTATAGACCACTACCGCTACTAAATGTGGATTATAAAATCTTTGCTGCAATAATGGCAGAATGAAAAACTTTTTGACTGAATTTATACACCCAGACCAAAATGGTTTCCTACCAAAAAGACAGATAAAGAACAACTTGAGGATTATTTTAAATGTCTTGGAATACTATGAAATTCATCCAGGGCACCAGATGCCACTTATATTTCTTGATGCACAAAAAGCCTTTGATAACTTAAATTGGCAATTTATGTTTTAACAACTTCAAGAAATGGACTTTGGTGAAAATTTTAACAAAGCAATTCAAGCAATTTATAAGAAACAAACAGCAAGAATATTTTTAAATGGAGATTATACAGATGGATTTGAGATCAAAAAAGGCACTAGACAGGGATGTCCACTGTCTCCCCTGTTATTTATTCTTACATTAGGGGTACTGGCAAGAAATATTAGACAAGATACAGAAATTAAAGGTTTGGAGATTAAAGACCAGAAATATAAACTACAGGCCTTTGCGGATGACTTGGTTTTTATTTTAGAGGAACCATTGGAAACAGCTGATAAACTCTTGCAGAAAATTGAGAAATTTGGAGAAGTGGCTGGTCTGAAAATAAATAGGGAAAAGACTAAAGTATTAACAAAAAACCTAACAGATAAACAGAAAATTCAACTTGCTAAAATGACAAACCTTCCAATAGTTAAAAAAGTCAAATATTTGGGCATTTATTTAATTGCAAAATATACCACATTAAAAGAAGATAATTATGAGAGATTAATGAAACAAATAAAAGTAGACTTGGAAAGATGGGAAAATCTTCAATTATCACTCCTAGGAAGAATAGCGACGGTTAAGATGAACATTTTACCAAAGCTAATTTTTTTATTTCAAACAGTTCCTATTAAACTTACTAAGTATTTTTTTGACGATCTAAATGCAATGATTTTAAGATTTATATGGCAAAGAAAGAAAGCTAGAATCAAATGTAAATTGTTACAAGAATCTAAGGATAGAGGGGGCTTTGGACTTCCAGATTGGAGACTTTATTATCAAGCAGCTATTTTGCTTTGGCTTAAAGAATGGATTGTATTGAGAAATAAAAGATTGCTTTATTTAGAGGGACATGATCTTCAATTAGGTTGGCATGCTTTTATATGGTATGAGAAAACTAAAGCACATAAATACTTTCAAAACCATGCGATAAGAAACATACTACTTTCACAATGGGAGAAAATCAAACATAAACTTTATATGAAAATACCTGAGTGGCTTTCAACAATGGAAGCATTTGCTTATCCAAACCTGATTAACTATGATAAATTGGTTAGTTATAAAGATATTTTGGACAAAGAGGGAAAACTTAAGGACAGGCAAACTCTTCAAAAACAAGGTATTGACTTGACATGGTGGTCCTATTTGCAAATTCAAACAAGATACGAAAAAGATATAAAATCAACAGGATTTTATAAAGAACAGACTCCACAAGATAAAATTTTGTTAAAAACAGATGAGAATTTAACTAAGAAACTCTATAAATTTCTTTTAAACTGGAAGATGGAAGAACAAGTGAAAGAAACAATGATAGTATGGGCAAAGAATTTTGGATATTCTATAGATTTGGAAGACTGGCAAAAACTTTGGGATAAAAATATTAAGTTTACAAAAGCAGCAGCATATAAAGAAAACTTATACAAGATGTTTTACAGATGGCATATGACACCAGTTCACTTAGCGAAAATGTTTTAAAATGTTTTGGATACTTGCTGGAAATGTAAACAACAGCCAGGCACTTATTACCATGCCTGGTGGTTATGCTCCAATGCTAAGAAATAGTGGTCTAAGATTCATAGATGGTTGGAAAAGATGATGAAAATACAGATAGAATTTAAACCGGAATTGTTTTTGTTAGGAATATTAAGACCTAATTATGGTGAAGAGAATGACTATTTGATACTGCATGTTTCAACAGCCGCAAGGATAGTATTTGCCCAATTTTGGAAAAATGAGAATCTACCATCTGACCAGACTATAATTACTAAAATCTTAGAGTGTGCAGAAATGGATAGATTAACATTGGAGATGAAAGAAAAAGATGACTCAGTTTATTTTATAACTTGGGAAAAATTTATCAATGGTTAGAGACACGTTAGAACCTGAAAAGGACTTAATATTTTAGAATAGATGATTGATTTTTAATCGAGTTCTAATTAATAGGTTGAGGACATTATTATTTTTAGTGATTTAGTGATTTTTATCTGTTAATGTTGATAGTCAGGATTTTTTGAGATTTTATTATTTGTGTTTATTTAATAGATGAACTTATTTGTTTATTAATTGTTTGTAATATGGCTATAGTTAAGCTTATTTTAAAAATGGTTGAGTATGATATTTACTCATTATTATGATCCGGACAGTAGCTTGTTTGT
>NW_015386275.1:238773-250977 GCF_001527695.2 Protobothrops mucrosquamatus | reverse complement strand
CTATAAAAAGCAGGCTGATAGAAAGAGGGCTCCCCAAAGAACATTCCAAGTTGGGGAAAAGGTTTATTTGTCAACTAAATATTTACGCCTCAAATTGCCCAGCAAGAAATTGGGACCAAAATTCTTGGGGCCTTTCCCCATAGTAAGGATCATCAATCCGGTCACCATAGAACTAAAACTCCCTAGACTTTTAGGGAGAATTCACGCAGTCTTCCATTGCAGCTTGTTGAAACCTTATCGGGGCTCCACTTTAAGACCTCCCCCTAAGAAGGCACTCGGGCCCATCATAGTTGCGGGACAGACCCACTATGAAGTGAAACATATTCTTGACTCTAGAATTTTTAAAGGGAAATTGCAGTACCTAGTACAATGGAAGGGATACCCGTTGTCGGAAGCCACCTGGGTGAAATCCAGTGAGGTGAAAGCTGACAGACTCGTCAAAAGGTTTCATGCGAAACACCCCAACAAACCAAGAAATAATCCCTGACATATGCTTTTGTTCATATACAGGACCTATCCTTTTTGTAAGGGGGGACGGATGTCAATGCTGCTAATATTGAATATTCTTGTTTTGACAAAATATGCAGAACTGTCTGGCACTTTTAGAATTAACTCAGATGAGAATGGAGAGAGAGCGCAATTCGCGCAGGCTTCAGAAGGAAGTGAACCTTTGCCCCCCAGGCTGGTTGGAGAATGTGACTCATGACAGCAAAAGAGGGAGGGAAAATGGTAGCAAAAATAACTGCTCTAGGGTGGAGACTTCAGATCTTGGCATCCATCCATGATGTGCCGTCAATCTGTTATACTGTTAATAAAGGCTTTTAGGATAAACAATGCCTGGAAGTTCTTTGAAGTGTTTCATTAGTCGGAACGTTGACAAAAAACATACCACCTATATTTTGGATGTAAAATAGGGGATCAGGACAAGAGTTGGGCCCCTCATTATTGTTGCATTACATGTGCAATTTATCTGCATCATTGGCTAAACAAGAAGAAAAAGTCCGTGCCTTTTGCAGTTCCAATGGTGTAGAGGGAACCTGCCAATCATAGCAGCGACTGCTATTTTTGCGTGGTTCCCCAATTGCAAAAGGGATCTGAAGAAAGAAGAAGTGGACCGTGGAATATCCAAACATTCCATCCACACTGCATCCTGTACCCCACGGTGAGGACTTGCCAATTCCAGATCCACCAGAATCCTACTTTCTAGACTCAGATAATGATAAAGACGATGAACAGGATGCAGCTGATTCGGGGCCATTGATGTCAGCGGACCTAAACTTTAGCCCACCGTATGCTCCTCCTGAACCACATCTAATTTCACAGAGCGAACTAAATGACCTGGTCAGGGATTTGGAATTGCTTAAAAGTAAGGCAGAGCTACTGGACTCCAGATTACAACAGTGGAACCTTGTCATTTAATCTAATGTTAGAGCTTGTCAGTTTTTCAAAGCATGAAAATGTTACATGAAAAACCAATAAATGAATGAAAAGTTACGTTATTGGTATCAATAAAAAGATAAATTTATAATGATTGGTGTGGCACCATTCTCATTGCTATATCACATTTTGAAAAACAGTTATGGAGCATAATCGCACATCCCCCTGGTAATTTTGAATTATTTTGATGCAATTTTGACCTGGAAACTGGAGCCAATTAATACACTGTGAGAGGGACTTGGAGTCCTAGTGGACGATCACGACTATAAGCCAGCAATGTGCAGCAGCAGCCAAAAAAGCTAATACAATCCTGGACTCCATAAACAGAGGCATAGAATCAAAGTATTAGTACCACTTTATAAAACCCTAGTGAGACCACACCTAGAATACTGCAAACAATTTTGGTCACCATACTACAAAAAAAGATGTTGAGACCTTGGAAAAAGTTCAGAGAAGAGCAACTAAGATGATCCAAGGCCTGGAGATTAAAACATATGAAGAATGGCTGCAGGACTTGGGTTTGGCTAGTTTAAAGAAAAGAAGAAATAGTGGTGACATGATAGCAGTATTCCAGTATTTGAGAGGCTGCCACAAAGAAGAGGGGATCAAATTATTCTCCAAAGCACCAGAGGGCAGGACAAGAAACAATGGTTGGAAACTGATCAAAGAGAATTAAGGAGAAAGTTCCTAACAATGAGGACAATTAACCAGTGGAACAGCTTGCCTTCAGAAATCATGGACGCTCCATCACTGGAGGTTTTTAAGAAGAGACTGGACAGTCACTTGTCTGAGATGGTATAAGTTCTCCCGCTTGAGCTGGACTAGAAGACCTCCAAAGTCCCATTCTATTCTGTTCTGTTCTGTTCTATTCTATTTTCTATTCTATTCTATTCCCCAGGATTTAATTTTCCTTTATTAGTGACCCAATTCTCATAAAATTAATCTACTTTCATTTCTGAGGCTTTCTCCTCATAGACCAGTGTAATGTGTTTTAACCTAAATTGTGCTAAATGATTAAAAGCAAATTTACTAAATGGCATAATGTACTAAAATGGGTTAGTTGACTGTAACTGTTGTTCAGTCCCTTCAGTGACTTTGTAATCTGGTGGACTCCATTTTGCCAGCACTTTAACTCCTTCCCTTGCCTTCACAAAATGTATCCAAAAATATTTAAGTTTCATGAAAAGTCCTTGATGATCTCCGAGCTTGGTTATTTTCTTGCAGTCATTTCATTACCCAAACTAAGTAACATCTTCAGTGCTACTAAGGAATGGGTTTTGCTCAGGGATCCTAATATATGCGCCTATCAACTAGAATTCTTTTTAATTATTTCAGGGAGAACACCGGGAGTCTTTTTAACCTTGAGGGATTCAAACAGCCAGTATAGCTTGTATTGTATTGTAACAGGAGGCCAATAAGGAGTTTGGTCCAGATTAATCTCATTTAAATCTCAAGCCGGGTCCAAATATAACCCTCTAAATCAGGAGTGTCAAACTGCCGGCCCACAGGCCGGACGTGTCACGTGGAAGCCGCATCCACCCCATTGCCGGCAATGGCAAAACCGTCCCGATACGTTGCGCGACGTCACGTGACGTCGGGAGTTTGACACGTCTGCTCTAAATTATTCCTCCCAAGCATAAGTTAGTATTTGGTTAATTGGAGAGGAGTGGTTTTCCCAGTCTTCTAGTTATATGCCAAAAAAGGGATTGTATCTTTCATCCTAACTGATTGAATTAATTTGTCCCAGGACTCCTTCAATGCTGCACCTTTCTTTTATTAAAAAGGCCTTATACTAAGCTTTTAAATATCCCATCAAACCATTTTTTATTCTTCATAATCCTATTTCTGGACTGAAGCTGCAGTCCATTGATAAGAATGATCATTCATTCCTCCTGTACTTTCTTTGGAAAGACCAATTAAATGACCAATGCAATAATTTATGTTACAAAGATTTTGTCAGGACCCCTCAAAAGGATTTGCTTACAATTTATTGCTTCTGCCTATGTATTTATTTTTGGGCCTGCCATTCTGATGGGAGGGGGCTTGTTCATTGGGGAGCATTTAACTTCTCCATCCACTATTTTCCAGGGGGGGGGGAAATTCCTTACTGATGCTTTGTCAAGAATGCCACAATATAACACTGTGAAGTCGGGACTGATTAAGCCTCTATTTTCCCCACACCAGCTGGCGGCCCCAGTCACTATGAGAGCACAGACTAAGAGCTCTCTAGATAATGAAATGGCCGGGGAGTTCAAAAAGGTGCTGGAGGACGATGAGTGGATTCAGGCCCATAAAAATCTTTGTTCAGTGCAAGATGGTTTAACCTGGGTTGGTGGGAAGCTATACGTGCCTGTGAATCAGAGACTAAAGATTATGCAGGTGTGCCACGACTCAAAGCTAGAGGGTCATTTTGGGTTTGTGAAGACCCTCCACTTACTTAAAAGACAATTTTGGTGGTCCTCTTTAAAAGAGGACATTGAAAGTTATGTGGCTAGTTGCCATACCTGCGTAGCCGCTAAACGAAGGCAAGGTAAAATGCTGGGGCTATAGCCGGTGGTGAGCCCTTCAGCACCCTGGACGGAGATCTCTATGGATTTTATTGTGGAGCTCCCCGAAAGTGCGAGAAACACTGTAATTTGGGTCTGTTTTCCAAACAGGTTCATTTTATCCCATGTCAGAAGACCCCGACTGCAAACACTTTGGCTAAATTGTTTGTGTAGCATATCTATCAACTACATGGGGCCCCTCAGCATATAATATCGGATAGAGTTGTCTAAGTTCTGGAAAGCCTTTCTGGATCTTCTGGGTTCTGATCAAGGACTGTCATTAGTCATCATCCTCAAACAAATTGGGGGACAGAATGAATGGACTCTGTTCTAGAACAATACCTTAGATGTTTTATTAATTATCAACAAGATAATTGGACTGATTTGTTACTGTTTGCTGAAGTGGCCTATACAATGTGGTGCACTCTAGCACCGGTTTCACTCCTTTCCAAGTGGCTAATGAACAAACATTCCTCTCTATGCCTGAGTTACCTGCTAACAAACCTGCCATTCCTTCCCTCAAGGAATGGGTACATCACTTGCAGAACATCTGGCCCATTGTTAGGAAAGCTCTGGATGAAGCTCTGGATAAACCTGGTTGATATGTTTGTTTTCTTCTCTTCCCCCTTCCTCTTTTGTGTTTTACAGGTGGATCTGAGAAGGGTGCTTAATCACGGGATTATCAAAACAATTTAGTACCTATGGATTGGCTGGATTTCAAATGGACAGTTGGACACTGGGGAGAGGAGACCTGAATGGGCATTTTGATGTAACCTTTCATGCGCAAAATCTTCAGACCTTGCTTTGCCTTCCTGCTATCACTAACTCTCAATAAAAGTTCCAGTTGAAACAATGCCTGCTTCAAGAGTTCTGCTTTCTTGGGAGATCTAGTTAAGGCAGGTCCTTAAACCTGGTCCTATTAACATCTGCTTGTGTCATAATTAGAATACAGCATTATCCAGGATATAGGATACCAATCAGGATAGTATGTAAGTATAGCTTTCTTTCTATACAATATACACTAATCAGAATACCAGGCCCCCAATAAAAAGTATTTTGTCATATGTAACATGGACAGAATGCAGCCATAAGTCTGATCTTGTCCAAGCAATTTGCAAGAATCCCTATTTCCATTTTGCTAGTCTCTCATACAGTAATAGTCCTCTTTTGACAAGTTACAATGTACTTAGGATGTATCTTTTTGATCCTTACATATTAGATCCATTTTTCAATTATATCTATTTACAGGTAGATCTCCATATATACGTTGTACATAGTATGGTTTCACTTTGAGAGCAGGCAACTAAATTTCATTTTTGATGTGTGCCGTTGTGCCCACAGTAAAAAAATGACAATACAGGTTATCTTATCTTATCTTATCTTATCTTGCACTACAAATGAAAAAAGCAGACATATAATGCTTTTTTAAAACGTTCAATTTGTTTGTTGTACAGAACAAACATCCAATTTGATCATAATCAACAGATGCAGATCAAACAAATCATCCAGGAAATTGACATTCCCATTCAGTTCTGTTTAAAAAGAGTCATGGATATAAAATCAAATCTTTTCACTTTTTCAGTCTAAGCAAAGGAAAAAATTATTATCCAAATAGTGTAGTGAGTACATGAAAGGGATTTTCATCTGATCTTTTTCATTAGTGTTTACAGAGTGAGTTATTTATTGAAGTCTTTAATCTCTTAATAGTCATTTCAGACTACATAATGTGCATTAATAATTATTATTGATCATTAAATACTCTTGTGCATTTAGTTTCATATTGGCATAGTTTAAACTAAATTACTAAAATCTCTACCAAAGTGTGGAAAAAAGAGTGGTCATTTACTGTACTAACACAGTTTGATTTGAATTCACTCTATTTCTTTCTTATAATCAGTCTATACATTTTAATCTTCAATATTGAGAAATATCATTAAAATTAGCAATGGCACCACCTTGAAACCACACTTGAAATTGGTTTGAAAATCCTGATTCATAAAAAATTATTATCGATCTATAATCCTTTTGCAAACCAATAACAGAAAAATAAATGTACCAACTTTTTGATGAACACATAATTTTTCTATAAAATAATGCAAAATATTATACCTTCAGATCACTTATCACACAATAAATGAAGTTTAGCAGGATTTTTTTTTATTTCAAGAGTTATAAAAAGGATTAGCAATCACAGCCTATTTTATTTTAATTTTAGCTGCACAAAACCACTAATAACCTTGATGGAATATCTTTTTTCAGTTTGCTCCCTAGCTGATGACTAAATAAGCACTTTGTTATTAAAATTCCATCCCTTTATTTTTTCTGAGCAACTTCTATTAAGCAGAACTAAGCAGTTCTATTGGGCTGATATACTTAGCCAATAAAACAAATAAATTAATAACATATAGAAAAGTGTTATACTCTCCAATGGAAACTTTCTAGTATGAATATATCATCTCTTTATATATTCGAATTTCTTTTTTTGTTGACAAACAGTTAAAGAGTTAAATGGGAGACTAGGATGGCCATTTTGAGCTCATTTTGCTCTCATCAGCTAACCATACCCTTTATGGGATTCGAACCTGGGCAGCCTGCATACTAGGCTGCCCAGGTTCGAATTCCATAAAGGGTATGGCTAGCTAATGAGAGCAAAATGAGCTCGAAATGGCCATCCTAATCTCCCATTTAACTCTTTAACTCTTTGTCAACAAAAAAAAAGAAATTCGAATTTGTAATGTATCACAGTAGCGACTTGAGCCTGCTTAACGCCCCTAGTTTGGGGGGCTGCAAGGCAAAAGTGATTATAACAGTAGAACTGCAGTATAGCAGTCAAAATACCAAGGTGTATCAACCAAAAAAACCGGTCTGACCGGAAAGAAAAAAACTTGTGGCACCAACAGCTTCGTCCAGCAGCCTGTATGGCCGCTGGCCCACTTCTTCTGTGCCCACTCACAGCAGGCCGCATGGTGCACCACACCAGTGCCGTCGCAACAAGCAAGGCAGGTGGGGAAGGAGGTGGAGCTGCCTCACATGCTCCACACCTGCTTATCTCAGGGTGCCTGCAGCCAGGCCACTCCCCACTTGGCGACCTCCCCCTCATTCAATAACCTGGCTGCCTGCCTGCCTCTTCCCTTTCACTCCCCTCCTGAGCCAGATTGCCATACTATGGAGGATGGGCGGTGGTGTTGTGGCTCCGTCCAGTGGGTCCCTCTCATCAGAGGAGGAAGGCTCTGAACATGAAGGAGAGGAGATGGCTAGGCCTCCCTCTCCAGGCCCTTCCCCTCTGGTGCAGCCTTCGGTGCCTTCCAACAGCGAGGAGTTTGGCCAGGAGCCCGGTGTTTCTGGGATTGGCCAGGAGCCCGGTGTTTCTGGGATTGGCCAGGAGCCCGGTGCTTCTGGGATTGGCCAGGAGCCAGGTGCTTCTGGGATCAGCCAGGAGCCAGGTGTATCGGACTCCGACGAGGATACGTCTTGGCTGGATCCACGCCAGCGTCGGAAGGATAAGCGTGCGCAGCAGCGAACACGTCGTGCCAGATAGTTCAGCTGAGTCACTGGGCCACACCCCACTGGCTATATAAGCAAGGGGTGTGGCATGTGAAGTTTCGTGTCGGACAATTTTTGATGGATATTCTGTTGCAAGCTCTCTGGCAAGTTATTGTGGAGTTATCTTTGTTTGCTGTGTCTTATCAGTAAAGGCTTGGCAGGCAGCTACACAGTTGCTGCCAAGGAATTCATTTGCCTTTGTCTGTGCCGAGTAGTTTTTCAGGCCTTGGCTGCCTGGTTGGGGGGTGTGGGTCGGACGGGGGACAGAACAGGGGGAGGCTCAGTCATTTTGGAGCCAGCAGTGAGTGACAGTGAAAGGCTCTGCCACCACTGCACAACAGCCACATCCGCTGCTGGAGAGGCTTTGTCCCACAGATCACCTGCCTGGCGGCAATTGCCTCCACCTTCTTTGTCCCACAGATCATCTGCCTGGCGGCAATTGCCTCCACCTTCTCCTCCGCCAACTCTCCCATGGCTTGCACCATGACCAGGCAGCACCAGCCTTCCCTGTTGCCTCTCTCCACCTGCCACACTCTTTCCTTTTGCAAGCAGTCTCTGTCATTTCTCCATCTGGGCAAAAAGTGTTTGGACGCCTATGGGGCGCTTGGAAACTGAGCAATTTGCTCGGTTTCCAAGCACCATAGGCGCTCAAATACTTTTTGCCCAGAGAACTGATGGACACTGGAAACTTCATCTGCTTGCAATTGGGGCACTTGGAAACAGAGTGAATTGCTTGGTTTCCATGTGCCCCATTTGCAAGTAGATGAAATTTCCAGTCTCCCTCTGGGCGAAAAGTGTACGGCATGTCTGGCTGGCCTGCCTCCCCCCCCCCCCGCCTCTGCCTCCACACTCGGACTTACCTACACTGTGCCAAGAGGCCAGTGGGCTACAGCCAGACACATCAGCCCCTGCGTGCTCACCACTTCTTGTGCTGGCCATGCCCACCCCAGCCTTATTTTTGGGGTAGGACTTATATTAGGCCCACCCCAAAAAAATCAGGCTAGGGCTTATATTTGGGAAAACATGGTACAACAAAGGGAAGTATAACTTTTTTCTAACATATTCTTTGTATTTAATTATAGTCATTTGAGATTTTTTGAGTAGGTAAAATGTCGTTATTTTGCTAATTTACAATAGGTCAGGAAAAGAGGATTAAAACAGCATTTTACATGCTGTATTACAGGCCTAAATACAAAAGCTTTAGAAGATAGGTGATGTAATTTATTGTCTATCAGATGATACAGCTTGTTAACATTATGTAGTAAAAATAAAAATAAAAAAGAAGAAAAAATGTTTTCTCAGACCAGTCTCAAAGAACAAGATGGGAAGTTCATAGACTGAAGGCTGGATGTCAACAGTTGTGATATTTGTAGTTTGGTCTAATGGTTAAGACATCATTAGGCTGGAAAGCAGGAGACCATGAGTTCAAGTCCCGCCTTAGACATGAAAACCAGCTAGGTGACCTTGGGCCAATCATTTTTTCTCAATCCAGCTCACCTCACAGGTAAGTAAGTATTTATTTACAGCAGTGGTTCTCAACCTTTTTAATGCCGCGACCCCAACCGGTGGTAAGTCGAGGACTAAACCGGTCGTAAGTAAAGGACTAAACCGGTCGTAAGTCGAGGACTAAACTGGTCGTAAGTCGAGGACTAAACCGGTCGTAAGTCAAGGACTACCCAACCGGTCGTAAGTCGAGGACTTTCCCTGCCCGGGAGCGCCGCACATGCGTGGCTCTGCCCCCTGCGGCAGCTGAGGCGTAGCTGGCAAGCGGCAGAGACGGAGCAGGCCGACCACCAGCTGGCCCAGCCCAAGGGAGGTAAGACACCTGCCGGAAAAGGGGAAAAAAATGGCGGACAAAAAAAATGGCGGACAGCCTTGCTTGGTGACCCCCATGAAATGGTCGATCGACCCCAAATGGGGTCCCGACCCACAGGTTGAGAACCACTGATTTACAGGATATTGTCTTGTAGATGAAGAATAGAACTCACTCTTTTGCGTTTATTTGATTGATCCTAATAAAGGTGTCACTCTGTTATTTTGTAGTGATTTCATTTCTTTTTCCCGCCTTGTATGAATATAATGATTTTTAAAATATATTTTAATTATACATACACACACACACATATAATTGGAACATTTTTTCAATATGTGCTATTTCAACAAATGTGTTGGTTTTATGATTTTATCATTACTTTCAGAAATGCTTGCAAAATGCAAATTATATGTTATTTTGATTTTAAAAAGTTACATTTTCCAAACAATTATTTTTCTTTGCTTACCAAATAGAACTTTGCACTAGCAAAACAACTGTATATAACAATTCTTTTATATCTGTATTTATATTTCTTCTCCAATTGCATCCTTCTTAAACCTGTTCAATATCCATAAGTTAAATGTTTTCCTAATTGTGTTAAATATTCTTCTTCAAGCCTCTACATTACAAAGCAATCTTCTTCTGAGGGCAATTACTAGATTTAAAATGTTATTCAGATATTTCTGGAGGAATTGAATAAACAGGATAAAAACATGCAATTAACAGATATTAACACAACAGTAATACCTATTATAATGTGCATTCCAAGTCTTGCCAAATTCTTCACAGTATGGTAACCAATTCCTTTAATTCCTCCAGTCACCATGGCAACATTACCATTTTGAAAAGGAAAAACTGTCCCAAAAGACAAAATAAAATAGTTAGGAATTGTTTCGTAACAAAAAAATTATTCATCAAAACAAAAGTATCACTGACCAACATTTTACATGTTAATTACAATTATGCTTGTAGTTGTAACTGTTTTCCAAGGCACTTTATGCAGCATTACAATCATAAGAAAAATATGTAATTTTTTAAAAAATCAATATTATTAAAATTGTTATTTTTTGAAATGTTTCTATATCACATTTTAATGAATGGCCCAAAGATTGACTGTTGCAACTGCAAATAAGAATGGAATATATAATGTAATGTACCATTAAATCTGGTGACGTTAATATGCAATGCCACATTCAATAAAACTAGTGAACTACATTGAAATGTTATATTAGAAAAGATATTGGTCACTTTCACTAATAAAGGAAAATATACGTGCCCCAGGATGTCACAAGATCAAATCTGGGTTGGTCTCCGGGACCAGAGATTTAGTCTTCTGAGCTTTCGGATTCGTGCTGGAGCTCATCTGCAAGGAACTTCTCTCTACTGGAATATGTGCTTTGGACTATTCTGTGAGCTGAATTGATGACTTGGGTAGCTTTGGAGCTTGTATTTGAATATAAACCTTTGCAGTCTTAATACAGTAAAAAATTAGTGAACTGTCTAAACACATGGAATTGGATAAACAGAAGTTTGGATTAACTGTAACTGAAGTGAAATACAGTTTTTAATAAACATTGAGCTTTCAGGGATAATATCTCAGTTGTTCAGATCAGGATAATAATCATTACATAAATAATGTTTATGTATAATAATAATAATAATAATAATAATAACAACAACAACAACAACAACAGCAACAACAACATTAAAAAAATAGCTGGGAAAGCAGATAATAACAAGACTTGGCAATGGCTAAGAGCAGGAAAGTTGAAGAAAGAGACCGAGGGACTAATTCTGGCTGCACAAGACCAAGCCTTAAGGACAAATGCATACAAAGTCAAAATTGAGAAGATAGCAACAGACAGTAAGTGCCGCCTATGCAAAGAAGCTGAAGAAACAGTGGACCACCTGGTAAGCTGCTGCAAGAAGATCGCGCAGACTGACTACAAGCAGCGGCATGACAAAGTAGCAACAATGGTGCATTGGAAGATCTGCAAGAAATATCATTTGCCTGTAAGCAAGAACTGGTGGGATCATAAAATAGAGAAAGTCATAGAACATGATAAAGTTAAACTGCTCTGGGACTTCAGAATTCAAACAGACAAGCAACATAACACCCCGGACTTAACAATTGTCGATAAGAAAGACAAAAAGGTCTGGATAGTGGATGTGGCAGTGCCTGGAGACAGCAGAATAGACGAGAAAGAACTGGAGAAGATAACAAAATACAAAGACCTACAAATAGAAATAGAAAGACTGTGGCAAAGGCAAGCAAGGGTAGTACCAATAGTAATAGGTGTCTTGGGTGCAATCCCAAAACAACTGGAGCACCACTTGAACACCATTGGCATTGACAAATTCGCCATTAGTCAATTGCAAAAGGCGGCCTTACTAGGAACTGCTTCCATCCTGCAACGATAACTGTAATACCATCAAACATCCACATCTGCCTATCCCAGGTCCTTGGTAAGGACTTGATAGGTAGACAAAAATGCCAAATCCAGTTTGAACATCTGGCTGACTATGCGATGATTAATAATAATAATAATAATAATAATAATAATAATAATAGCAATAATAATAATAATAATAATAATAGCAATAATAATAATAGTAATAATAATAGTAATAATAATAATAATAATAATAATAATAATAATAATAATAGTGGACCACCTGGTAAGCTGCTGCAAGAAGATTGCACAGACTGACTACAAGCAGCGGCATGACAAAGTAGCAACAATGGTGCATTGGAAGATCTGCAAGAAATATCATTTGCCTGTAAGCAAAAACTGGTGGGATCATAAAATAGAGAAAGTCATAGAAAATGATAAAATTAAACTGCTCTGGGACTTCAGAATTCAA
>NW_015386275.1:203203-238678 GCF_001527695.2 Protobothrops mucrosquamatus | reverse complement strand
ATAATAATAATAATAATAATAATAATAATAATAATAATAATAATAATAATAATAATAATAATAATAATAATAATTGGAAGGGACCTTGGAGGTCTTCTAGTCCAACACCCTGCTCAGGCAGGAAACCCTATACCATTTCAGACAAATGGTTGTCCAGTCGCTTCTTAAAAACTTCCAGTGTTGGAGCATTCAGAACTTCTGGAGGCAAGTTGTTCAATTGATTAATTGTTCTGTCAGGAAATTTCTCCTTGGTTCTAGGTTGCTTCTCTCTTTGATTAGTTTCCATCCATTGCTTCTTGTCCTGCCTTCAGATGCTTTGGAGAATAGGTTGACTCCCCTCTTTGTAGCAACCCGAGATATTGGAACACTGCTATCATGTCACCCCTCGTCCTTCTCTTCATTAAACTAGACATACCCAATTCCAGCAACTGTTCCTTATGTTTTAGCCTCCAGTCTCCTAATCATCTTTGTTGCTCTTCTCTGTACTCTTTCTAGAGTCTCAATATCTTTTTTACATCATGGTGACCAAAACTGGATGCAGTATTCCAAGGCATTGTAATGTGGTATTAACACTTCACATGATCTTGATTCTATCCCTCTGTTAATGCAGCCTAGGACTGTGTTCGCTTTTTTGGCAGCTGCAGCACACTGCTGGCTCATATTTAAGTGATTGTCCACTAAGAATCCAAGATCCCTCTCACAGTTACTACTATTGAGCAAGGTACCACCTATACCATACCTATGCATTTGGTTTTTCTTGCCTAAATGTAGAACCTTTTTTCACCACTGAATTTCATTTTGTTAGATAGCACCCAATGTTCAAGTCTGTCAAGATCCTTCTGTATATTAAGCCTATCTTCTGGAGTGTTGGCTATTCCTGCCAGCTTGGTGTCGTCGGCAAATTTGATGAGTTCCCCATCTCTCCCCTCATCCAAATCATTGATGAAGATGTTGAAGAGCACTGGGCCCAAAACAGAGCCCTGGGGCATCCCACTAAACACTTTCCTCCATGTAGATGCAGTTCCATTGAGGATCACATGCTGAATATGGCCGGTCAGCCAGCTACAAATCCATCTGGTGGTGATACTGTCTAACCTACATTTTTCTATCTTATCAAGTAGTAGTTTGTGGTCTACTTCAGAAGTCCCCAACCTTTTGGGCACCAGGGATCGGTTCCGCAGACCAGAGGGTGCGTGGTTTTGTGTGCTGCCTGCATCCCATGGTAGTTCCCCAGTGCTCCAGGATCTTTGAAAGATATAGTTCAGTGGTTCTGAGATCACATCTGCCAGTTCCTTCAGAATCTTGGGGTGTAATCCTTCTGGTCCTGGTGATCTGAACTCATCTAGGGTGGACAAGTGCTCACTCACCATTTTCTTGTCTATTTTGTGTTTCTAATCTGTTTTTTATGGTAGTGTTTTTGATAGGTTGGACTGTTTCTTCCCTTTGTGTAAAGACAGATGCAAAAAATAAGTTAAGTAGTTCTGCTTTCTCCCTGTTGCCTGTCACCTTCTTGCCACTTTCTCCCATTAATGGACCAATCATTTCCTTAACTTATTTTTTACATATTGAAAGTTTTTTTGTTATTTTTGATTTTTGTCGCAAGCCTTAGTTCATTTTGAGCCTTAGCTTTCCTCACTTCATCTTTGCAGGCTCAAGTTATTTGCTGAAATTCTGCCTTAGTTATGTGCCCCTTTTCACTTTTCATACTTGTCCTTTTTGTCTTTCAATTTATGTAATAGTAATGTTGTCAATTTCCAAGAGTGGAAAAGAAACATCTTAAGAATACCTAAAGGTTTCTCAGTTAATGGTAAATTTAAAACTCCGTGTAGCAAAAATACAACCCAAATGGATTACTTCATACTCAATGGGGAAGCGGAAAGAATGGTGGCATTGTCCGTACTGGTATGGTATGGTATTCCTTTCTTTATTGTGTATTAAAGAATGCAGAAGTTAAATGAACATGGAGCCAGGTTCATAAATTTTCTCTTTTGGAAGGATATTGGGTACAGATTATTAAATTAATGTGCTTCCATGCTGGTCAACAAAGGCAGCCAGTTTGTCTTACAGACTATTTAGAGTTTACCACATGGATATACATGGGTTTCAGTAAAATGTTGGAGGAGTAGGTTAGATTTTGACCTGTTCCTGAACCATAGAATTTTCCTTTTGGAAGAGCCAGCTGACCAATTTCTCATTTGGGTAGTTTATAACTGGCTTATGATAGCCAACAGATTGGTTAGATGATAATTTGGAGTACTGTTATCAACAACTAAACAGTAACATACTCCCTTCTGTTAGAATCTGAGCCACATGATCTGTATGGGTCAACAGATTTGCTGAGCCTTTATTGTTTTCAATTCACCCCTTTTAACTAATTCATTAACACCATCCTGCCACTATTTTCTTGGTTTTCCTCTTCTACTGCACTCATTCTCTGTCCCTTCATATATTAGCTTCTCTTACATACGGAACACTAGATTTCACAGGCAGAATCAGTCTCTTAGAAACAGTCAGTTTGTTTCTTCAAACAAAAATGTTACAGTATCCCTTGCAACAGACTCACTTTTCTACTTCAATTTGTATGTCAAGTTGTCAGCCAACAATATACCGTATACAGTAATAATGTACGAACATTCACATATCAACATATTTTTGGTATCACCAAAGAATTCTCTATGCATTTATTTTTAAATTCATTAAACAATCAAGAAAAAATATTGAATCACTAAATATTCCACTGATTTTTTTCATACAAGCTTTATTTCTATCATATACCATATTTTTCACCCTCACTTTTCTACACTCTAGTCTAGTTGCATAAAATGTTCCATAATTTATGCCAATGTTCTTTAACATACATTTTAAAAAGCATGACTATAAAATTTCTCCCATTCATAAATTTCACAATGACTTACTAAAGAGAAAACCTTTACCTTTCACACTCCTTTGCCAGTTTTAAGCTTTTAAGAATACATTGTGAAGGCAAAAGAAAGGGGGAATTATATATTGACGTCATTTAATGCACAATACCCATATATTTAAATAATTCCTTCACATCAGTAATATAGTTAAATTAAAAAGAAAATCAACTCTTTACATTTATAAATTACAGTGTTTAATAAGTAATCTTCATGATTAGCTTGGAGTTTGCAGAGAATTCAGTGATAAACAGATAAATATACTGTTACACAGTTAACATACAATAGAAGAAAATATTTATAGTTCAGGGTTGATCTACAGCAGTGGTTCTCAACCTGTGGGTCGGGACCCCTTTGGGGGTCGAACGACCTTTTCACAGGGGTCACCTAAGACCATCGGAAAACACATATTTCCGATGGTCTTAGGAACCGAGACACCACTCCTCTATCTCCTTGCCCTCCTCTTCCTTCTCCCCTTCTTCCTCTTGCTGCCCCCCAGGCGGCTCGGGCGGGCACCGGGACAAGAGGGGTGGCTGGGGGGGGAGCAGCCAGGCTGGCGGAGGGGCTGGCAGGGGTTCCGCGGCACCAGCGCCCACCGTGGCTCCATTGGATGGGTGGAGGGTGAGGCCAGGCAGCGTGGAGTCCCGGCTGGGGTGGCGATGGCGGTTTCCTCGCCCTCCTCCTCTCCTTCCTCCTGGTGCCCCCCGGGCGGCTCGGGCGTGCGCCGGGACAAGAGGGGTGCCTGGGGGGAGCAGCCGGGCTGGCAGAGGGGCTGGCAGGGGCCGCGTGGCACCAGCCCCCACCGCGGCTCCATCAATGGGCAGAGGGCAAGGCCAGGCAGCGCAGAGTCCCGTATGGGGCGGCTGCTTCCTCGCCCTCCTCCTCTCTTTCTTCCTCCTGCTGCCCCCCAGGCAGCTCGGGCAGGCACTGTCCCCACCGCAGCTCCATCGATGGATGGAGGGCGAGGCTGGGCAGCGCGGAGTCCCGGCGGGGGCGGCGGCCAGGCCGGGGGCGGCGGGGACCCCCGACGATGCAGCTGTAAGAGAGAGAAAGAGAGGGAAGAGAGAGAAACAGAGGAAAAGAGAGAGGAAAGAGAGAGAGAAAGAGGGAGGAAAGAGAGAGAAAGAGAAAGAGGAAAGAGAGAAAGAGAGAGTAAGAGAGAGAGGAAAGAGAAAGAGAGGAAAGAAAAAAAGAGGAGAGAGGGAGAGGAAAGAGAAAAAAGAGAGGAAAGAGAGAGAGAGGGAGAGGAAAGAGAGAGAGGAAAGAGGGAGGGGAGAGAGGAAAGAGAAATGAAAGAGAAGAAAGAGAGAGACAGAGAGAGACCGTTTTGACATCTAAAATGAAGATAACACTGCATATATCCTTGTTTACCTTTTTTATATATACACACACAAACACAGATACATACATACATACATACATACATACATACATACATACATACATACATACATACATACATACATTAAAGGTAAAAAAGGATATATGCAGTGTTATCTTCATTTTAGATATCAAAAGGGTTTTGCGGCTCCCAGTGTTTTGTTTTCGGTGGGAAACGTGTCCAAATGTCTCTTTGAGTGTTTTGGGTTGCCTACCCCTGTCCTAAGGGAGGCTGCGCTGCTTCGCGGCCCTTTCCGTGGAGGAGGCTGAAGTAAGCTCTGCCGGCGCTGTCGCCCTCTTGGCTCTCTCTCTCTCTCTCTCTCTCTCTCTCTCTCTCCCCACCTGGGCGCTTCTCCAACCAGGCTGGGCAGAGCCAGCAGAACGGCCTTCCTGCCCCCCCTCCCTCGCCAGCTGGATGGGGGGTTGGGGGTCACCACAACATGAGGAACTGTTTTAAAGGGTTGCAGCATTAGGAAGGTTGAGAACCACTGCCCTAGTTCATCATTTCAAAGAGGGATTAGACGATCACCTCTCTCAGGCCTGTATCTCTCGAGCAGTACCTGATCAGCTGCAAGAATGGTACCAGACAGCAGTAAGACTAGATGTTCAGCTTGTCCACTTTAAGAAGCCACCCCCACCTGAAGCAGAGTTGAGGCCAGAGCAACCCAAACGGCAGCTGCCACCCCCCCCGAAAACCTCCAATTGCTGCGGCTACTGAAAGTCCCAGGCCATCTGCAGGCCCACCGATCAAGTGTTTCCGATGCGGACAGCAAGGACATCGAGCAACGAACTGCCCAGTCCCCTACCCCCAATAGCAGAGTAGACCGGGACCAGCAACGAGAAAGAAACCAGTCCAGCAGCCCATGAGAGAGAAATCCAATTGGATCACACAGGAATCTGTTGCCCAAGTCACGTCTCCCACGCAGGAGAATGCCAGGACGCCGCCACTCTACCGTTTACAACAGTAAAGACAAAGGAGAGAATGACCCAATGGTGAGTTGACACGTCCCACCTTTCTCTCTACCTGCCAAACTCATAATCCCTAAGATGGGGGCACAGGCAGATTTAAAAGTGCTAGTCAATTCTGGATGCTCCCGGTGCATTATTAGCTTGCCATTCGCCATGAAAATGAGCTTACAAGTAAAGCTGCTCTCCAAACCCATGACATTTGAGCAAGCTGATGGCTCCCTAATGGGAGGGACTTTAGTCACGCAATTAACTGAGCCCCTACGCTTAGAAATAGGTGAGCACTGGGAGTTCATTCGCTTCCTGGTGGCTCCAAAAATGACTGAGGCTGTGATCCTAGGATTAGCCTGGTTGGACAAATGGAAGCCGTTTATCTGGTGGGAGAAGAGAATGAGAACTGTGATGCTACCTATAGGGCCCAAGCCCCCCATTGATTCAACGAACGTTATAGGAAACTTTAGCCCACCCAATGAGCGAGCGCACATGGCAGCCTCACCGCAATCAGGTGAGCTACTCATCCCCAGCAAGTTCCGGGATCTAGCAGAGGCATTTAGTGAGAAAGAATGTGATGCCCTGCCTCCCCATCGAACAATGATTGCTCCATCGAACTGTTCCCGGGAGCTAAACTCCCACGACCGAGAATGTACGCTATGTCCCCCCCCCGAAATGGAGGAGATGCAGCGATACATGGACAAGAACTTAGCGAGGGGATTCATTGAACTGGCCAAGTCTGCTGTGGGAGCCCCTGTGTTGTTTAAAGAAAAAATGATGGGTCTCTTCATCTCTGCGTGGATTATAAAGATTTGAACGTGGTGAGTGTGGAAAATAAATATCCCTTCCCTTCCTGAAGGACTTACTAACCCACCTGGCTAAGGGGAGTGTCTTCACTAAATTAGACCTAAGAGAGGCATATTACTGGGTGAGGATAAAGGAGGGAGATGAGTGGAAGACTGCTTTCAACTGTCCATGGGGAGCTATCAATTCAAAGTCATGCTATTTGGACTACAGGGGGCCCCTGCCATATTCATATAACTGATTAATGAAGTCCTACATGATCATTTATACAAAAGGGTTCTGGTGTATCTTGATGACATCCTGATATACAGCACAAATATGACTGATCATGTAAAACTAGTGAGAGAAGTGTTAAAGAAACTATTGAATGCCAAGCTTTACGTCAAACTGTCAAAATGTAGTTTCACCAGACCCAATTAGATTATCATGGCTATAGAATTTCCAACGAGGGCATTGAAATGGACCCGACCAAAGTGAAAGGCGTAATTGAATGGCAGCCCCCAAAGACTCGCAAACAGCTCCAGAGTTTCTTAGCTATCGCCAACTTCTTCCATCAATTCATCCCCTCCTTTGTCAAGATTGCCCTACCCCTTACAGAACTACTCAAAACAGGGAAAGGGGGAGGGAAGCCGCGACCAGGCCAACCACTAGCATGGACTATGAGCTGTCAAACCACTTTTGAGAATTTAAAAAGATTATTTGCTGTTGAACTGGTCCTAAAGCACCCCTGCCCAGGAGAGCCTTTTGTAATTCAAGCCGACGCCAGTGATGTGGCCGTCGGAGCTGTATTACTGCAAAAGAACCAAAGTGGAACCTTACAGCCCTGCGCCTACACCTCGAAAAAATTTACTGAGAGCAAGAGGAGGTGGGCTGTGTGGGAAAAGGAGGCTTTTGCAATCCGCTAGTCTCTATTAAACTGGAGGCACCATCTAGAAGGGAGCAAGGTGCCTTTTGAAGTATGGACTGATCACAAAAATCTAGAAGCACTGAAAACTCCCCACAAATTGTCCCCGAAACAAGTGCGATGGGCACAGTACTTTAACCATTTTAACTTCACTCTAAAGTACATACTGGGAGGAAAAAACTTCCTAGCTGATGCTCTATCCAGACTGCCCCAGTACAAAAGCCAGCGCAAAGAGGTTAACGAGGCAATTATCTCCAATCCACAAATCCTGATGACCCTGGGGCAAAGAAAATAAGAGCTCCTCACCGATCAATGGTTCAAAGACAATCAAACCTTCCTAATTTGCGGGGATGATTTGGCTTACAAGGGGGGAAAGTTATACTTGCCAGAAACCGTCTTAACGCTCTCCGACCCGGCCATGACGTAAAACAGGCTGGACACTTTGGGTATTTAAAAACTCTACATCTCATCCACCGGCAATTCTGATAGCCGGGATTAAAACAGGATGTGAAAAATTACATCCGGAGTTGTACCGTATGTGCCACCATGAAAAGAATTCCAGGTAAAACCCTAGGTTATTGCAGCCGGTGGCAGACCCTTCTCAACCATGAGAAGAAATTGCTATGGGTTTTATTGTAGACCTACCTGAAAGTAGAGGAAATACAGTCATCTGGACTGTGATAGATCTGTTTTCAAAGCAAGCTCACTTCATCACCTACAAAGGGCTCCCGTCTGCCCAATGACTAAATTGTTCTTGAAACATATCTACCGGCTGCATGGCATCCCTAAACGAATAATTTCAGACAGGGGGGTGCAGTTCACAGCTAGGTTTTGGAGGAGCTTTCTTAAATTAATTGGATAATCTCAAAGTCTATCATCTGCTTTTCACCCATTACTAATGGAGCCGCGGAATCTGCTAACAAAACGGTGGAGCAATATCTCAGATGCTATGTTTCCTACCAACAAACCAACTGGACCGACCTCCCCTTCGCAGAGATGGCTTACAATAATTCTGTGCACAGCAGCACCGGCTACATGCCTTTCAGAGTAGCCACAGGAAAAGAGTTCAGCCCAATACCTGAATACCCACAAGCATCCTCCACTTCTCACTTGATCAATGGGTGAGGGGATGGGAAGAAGTTTGGAAAACCACGAAGACTGCTTTAAAAAGGACTTCCAAGACCTATAAAAAGCAGGCAGAA
Organism: Protobothrops mucrosquamatus; assembly: GCF_001527695.2. Taxonomy (NCBI): domain Eukaryota; kingdom Metazoa; phylum Chordata; class Lepidosauria; order Squamata; family Viperidae; genus Protobothrops; species Protobothrops mucrosquamatus. Next base: position 230,513 of record NW_015386275.1, on the reverse strand, counting down.
AAAAAGGGCTCCTCAAAGAACATTCCAAGTTAGGGAAAAGGTTTATCTGTCGACTAAATATTTACACCTCAAATTACCCAGGAAGAAATTAGGACCGAAATTCTTGGAGCCTTTCCCCATTGTAAAAATCATTAACCCGGTCACCGTAGAATTAAAACTCCCTAGACTTTTAGGAAGAATTCACCCTGTCTTCCATTGCAGCCTGCTGAAACCTTTTCGGGGTTCCACTTTAAGACCTCCCCCTAAAAAGGCACCCAGACCCCTCGTAGTGGCAGGTCAGAAATAAAGCGTATTCTTGATTCTAGAATTTTTAAAGGGAAATTGTAGTACTTAGTACAATGGAAGGGATATTCGCTGTCTGAAGCCACTTGGGTGACGTCTAGCGATGTGAAAGCCGACAGACTGATCAAAAAGTTCTATAGGAAACATCCTAATAAACCTAGAGGCATATGCTTTTGTTTACGTTACAGGATCAGTCCTTTTTGTAAGAGGGGGCCAGATGTCAACGCTGCTAACATCACATTTTTGCTTTGACAACAGTTGGAGATGCAACCATTTTCTTCTTATGTTTTACTCTTAGAGTTAGAGTTAGAGTTAGATGATGCTGGGGGGTAAAATGTGCATGAGAGTTTAGCTAGACATAACAATACTGGACCTAGTGTGTGAACCAAGGTTATTGAAATAAGAGATGATAAGAATTGGCAGGCTGGAGGACTGGAGGGAAAGCCTGCATTTCAAACTAATTGGAGAATGTGATTTATGACTGTTAATTGGAGGAGGGAATTGTGCTTTGATACTATGTGCTCAGGGGAGGGGAATCCAGTTTTTGGTTCGATTATGTTAGTGCCAATGCTATGCTTCTCTAACACAGATTATTTAAGGTAAACAATGACTCGAAGTTCTTTGAAGAGTTTCATCTGTCAGAACCATGACAGTGTGTTTATCATTTTTCTTCTCTCTCCCTTCCCCCCAAGATAACTGAAGAAAAAATAAGGGAAATGCTGCATTAATTAATTCTGTAATCAGGAAATTTAGTAGTATGGAACAAAAGTTACAAAGGAAGGTGAAATACAGTTTAGTAGAGATAATGGTTCCTTGCCATCTAAAGAAATAAAAACTATTTCTTTTAACTCAGCTATTAGTAGTTTTTTCTTACCAGGTCTTGAATGATTTATTTCAATGAGATAACTGACATTGAATTTTTAAGTATGTAACCAAAGGTTTAGTGGTTTTATTATTGATTAATGTTAATGCTTCCACGCTAAACAACAAATTGATAATTCAAGAGATCTTTGGGAGCCAAATTCAGAACAATTTTTAGCTAAAGATGCGCAATTTATTTAGGAGTTGTAAGGGGGAAACGGTGTAAAACAAACATCACAAGACAATTTTATGTCTACATACATGCATGTTTTCCTTCTAATAGTCACTTTTCATGATAGAGGGAGGGAGGGAGGGAGGAAGGAAGGAAGAAAAGAAGGAAGGAAGGGGCAGTAAATTCATAATCTTACCATCCATTTATTTTTCTGTATTTGTGACACAAGTATCCACCAACCTAAAGATCAGTTAGGTTCACCGATGCAGGTACAGTACACATTAGTGTTGTAAAGACATATAAGAAAGTTAGCCATAACAATAACGCTGCTTTGTGGGAACCCAAGGATGAGCTGATAACGTTTTGGTGGGCTGAGAAGGTAGGGAGAAAGAAATTGCACTTTGTTACTTTGTATCCGGGGGAAGGGAATTTGGGTTCAACTATGTAGTGCTGATACTTTGTTTCCTGAATAAAATGTTCTTTAAGGAAGAATTTTGCCTTGATGTTCTTTTGATGGGTTTCATCTATAGGAACCATGACACTGGCTCCCCGTAGGGGAATCAAACCCTGGTCTCCCGTGTGACAGGCGGAGATACTTACCACTATACTAATGAATATGGATGACCACGTGAAGCTAGTGCGAGAAGTGCTAAAGAAATTGTTGAATGCTAAACTATATGTTAAACTATCGAAGTGTGAATTCCATCAGACCCGACTGGATTATCTAGGCTACAGAATCTCCAGCGAGAGCATTGAAATGGATCCTGGTAAAGTGAGAGCCGTAATCGAATGGCAACCCCCAAAGACTCACAAACAGCTTCAAAGCTTTCTGGGGTTCACCAACTTTGACCGACAATTCATCCCCTCGTTTGCCGAAATTGCTTTACCCCTCATGGACCTGTTAAAAACCGGCAAAGATAGGGAAAATCCATGACCGGGCCAGCCGCTAACATGGACTATGAACTGTCAAATGGCTTTCGAAAACCTGAAAAGATTGTTTGCAGTCGAGCCGGTCCTAAAGCATCCCTGCCTGGGAAAGCCCTTTGTGATTCAAGCCGATGCCAGTGACATGGCCGTCGGAGCTGTTCTATTGCAAAAGAACCATGACGGGGTCCTGCAGCCCTGTGCCTACACCTCGAAAAAGTTCACTGACTGCGAGAGAAGGTGGGCAGTGTGGGAGAAGGAAGCCTTTGCAATTCATTGGGCTTTATTAAACTGGCGACACTACCTAGAAGGGAGTAAGGTGCCTTTCGAAGTATGGACTGATTACAAAAACCTAGAGGCACTGAAAACTCCCCACAAGCTGTCCCTGAAGCAAGTACGGTGAGCGCAATATTTTAACCGATTTAACTTCACCCTGAAGTACATACCAGGGAGAAAAAAACTTTCTGATGCCTTATCCAGATTGCCTCAATACAAGAGGCAGTGTGAAGAGGTTGGTCCAGAATGCGGCCGCGCGGGCGGTGTTGGGAGCGACACGTCGCTCCCATGTAACGCCGCTGCTGCGCGAGCTGCACTGGTTGCCAGTGGCCTTCCGGGTACGCTTTAAGGTGCTAGTCACCACCTTTAAAGCGCTCCATGGCATCGGTCCTGGCTACCTCCGAGACCGCCTTCTGCCGCAGATTCCCTCCCACAGNGCGGGCCTGACCTAGGGTGAATTTTAAATAGGGATAATTTTTAATGATTTTAAATAGTCACAGCCACTAATATTTGGGTTTTAATTGGTTTTTAGAAGGGGTAATTCTGTATATTGTTTTAACATGCTGTGAGCCGCCCTGAGTCCCATGGGGAGAAGGGCGGCATATAAATTTTGTAAAATAAAATAAAAATAAATAATAAATAATGAAGCAATCATATCTACATCGCAGGCTGCTTCTCAACTAACTCCATGAAGAGCCCCATTTTCGAGAGTCCCTGGGACGAGGAAATTAAAACAGGAACTCAACGATCAATGGTTCAAGGACAATCAAACCTCCTTGACGTGCAGGGATGGATTGGCTTACAAAGGAGGGGAAGTTGTATTTGCCTGCAACCCTCCGCCTCAACGCTCTCCAGCACAGTCACAATGTGAAACAAGCTGGACACTTTGGCTATTTAAAAACACTGCATCTGGTTTGTTGACAATTCTAGTGGCCGGGTTTGAAACGGGATGTAGAGAACTACGTCAAGAGCTGTGCTCTGTGTGCCACCATGAAAAGAATTACAGGAAAAAACCCTGGATTATTGCAACCAGTTGTGGTCCCTTCCCAACCATGGGAAGAAATTGCTATGGATTTTATAGTGGATTTACCTGAAACTAGGGAGAATACAGTGATTTGGACTGTGATACATCTTTTTTCGAAGCAGGCTGATTTCATTGCCTGCAAAGGACTCCCGTCAGCCCAGAAACTAACCAAGATGTTTCTTAAGCACATTTATGGGCTGCACGGCGCACCAAAGCAGATAATTTCAGACCGAGGAGTACAATTTATGGCCAAGTTCTGGAGGGGTTTCCTCAAGTTAATTGGCTTGTTGCAAGGACTGTTGTCGGCTTTTCACCCGTCTACAAATGGGGCGGCTGAAAAAACAAACTCAATGGTGAAGCAGTACCTTAGATGCTATGTGGATTATCAACAAATGAACTGGACTGACCTCCTCCCTTTCGCAGAGGTGGCTTGCAATAAATCTGTTCACAGCAGCACTGGTTTTGCACCTTTTAAAGTTGCCACAGGAAAAGAATTCAACCAAATACCCGAATATCCTCAGAAACCTTCTGCTTGCCAAACGCTTGACCAGTGGGTGAGGGGGTGGGAGGTGGTTTGGAACAAAATGAAAATCACTCTGAAAAAGGCTTGTGATACATATAAAAAACAGATAAAAAGAGGGCTCCCCAAAGGTCATTCCAGGTTGGAGAAAAAGTTTATTTATCCACAAAATATTTACGTCTTAAGTTGCCTAGTAAGAAGTTGGGACCGAAGTATCTAGGTCCCTTCCCCATCGTAAGAATTATTAATCCAGTCACAGTGGAGTTAAAGCTTCCCAGACTCTTAGGGAAAGTCCACCCTGTGTTCCATTGTAGCCTACTGAAACCTTTTCGGGGTTCTACCTTACGACCTCCCCCTAAGAAGGCATCTGGCCCTCTAGTGGTAGCTGGACAGACCCATTATGAAGTGAAGCATATTCTTGATTCTAGACTTTTTAAGGGAAAGTTACAGTACTTAGTGCAGTGGAAAGGATATCCATTGAAGCCACATGGGTAAAATCTAGTGATGTAAAAGCTGACAGGGTCATTAATAAATTCTATGAAAAGCACCCTAATAAATGAAGGGGCAACCCCTAACCTATGATTTTGTTTGAATTGCAGGATTTATCCTTTTTGTAAGGGGGGCCAGATGTCAACACTGAAAACATTGGGTGTTCCCGCTCTGACAACTGATGAAAATTGCAGCCATTTTCTCTTTGCTTTTGACATGCTTTTTCTGGTATTTAGAAAACAGGTGCAGAAGGGGGGGGGTTGGGATGAAAGCTTGAGCTCAGTTAGCCATAACAATAACACTGTTTTGTGGGAACCCAAGGACGAGCTGGTAACGTTTTGGCGGGCTGAGGAGCTAGGGAGAAAGAAAGAATTGCACTTTGTTACTTTGCATCCGGGGGAAGGGAATTTAGTTTTTGGGTTCAATTATGTAGTGCCGATACTTTGTTTCCTCAATAAAATGTTTAAGGAAGAATTTTGCCTTGAAGTTCTTTTGATGGGTTTCATCTATCGGAACCATGACACAGGCAGGTATAATCATTTTAAGATGTAAACATAAACTTCAAAAAATGAACAGAGAATCTTATAGTTGTTCAGTTTAACACAGCAAAATAAAATAAAATCTGTTTCCTATGCTTGAGCAAACTACTACAATTCAGTATGCATAAACTTTTAAAGAAATTATTTTGGGTTCATCTCACTTTTTGTTGGCTTTTTATATTAAAATTTCTGACAATTTTTTTCTCTTTGACACAAATAGTTTGTTCATAAGAAATTTTTTTTAAGGCAAAATTCAGAGACATAGACTAAGTGTGTCAACGCTACTAATATTGAATATTCTTGCTTTGACAAAATATGCAGAACTGTCTGGCACTTTTAGAGTTAACTCAGATGAGAATGGAGAGAGAGAGCAATTCGCAAGGGCTTCAGAAGGAAGTGAACCTTTGCCTCCCCAGGCTGGTTGGAGAACATGACTCATGACAGCAAAAGAGGGAGGGAAAATGCTAGCAAAAATAACTGCTTTAGGGTGGAGACTTCAGATCTTGGCATCCATCCATGATGTGCCAACAATCTGTTATACTGTTAATAAAGGCTTTTAGGATAAACAATGCCTGGAAGTTCTTTGAAATGTTTCATTAGTCGGAACCTTGACAAAGTGCTTCTATAAAATGATATACAGTATCCATGTCCCAAAAATCAAGTCCTAGAGACAATTTATTATGAACTGGACATTGTTGAAGAGATATTCTATTCAGTTAAAAAGAAAACATTTCCTGATTTTTACTTTAAAATGTTTATTAAAAATGAAATATGGTAAAAAAAAAATACATAATAGAAGTGGAAAGACGGGAATAGTATACTTCAGCACAATTTACTAATTACAATTTATATCATAATTAACTAGAAATATAAAGGCTCATAAAATTCATTTTTGTATTTGACAATTTTTCTTTCATTTTTTCCAATTACTTGGATTGTTTGAAATGCGATAAACTTTTAAAGACTAGATTTACTCAGAAAATATTGTATGAAAAATCTATATCCATATGTAGATATAGAATACAGAATATAGAATAACAGATTATTGAACAGCTGAAAGTTATAGGTTTCACCTGCTATCTAACGATGCTACTAGCCTTTAATACTGTGACTGTATAACTCAAAGATTAAATTCTATTTTACACTATAAAATTTGCATTTCTGATTATAATCCATTTTTATGTGCCAGGTGTTGAAATATAACATAAATACATGTTAGATGTATTCTAACATATGCAGACTTATGTGCAGATTTGTGCAGACTTACCTGAACATTTATTTCTTTCTTTCTATTACTGGGCATAATCACAGTTTGACTGCAAATCTCATAAATGCCACAAAGAAAGTGGATATTACTATCGAGTTAACATCATAATTAAAAATTATGTAGTATATTGTCATCATACCAAACACTGAATACAATCTTACATTCTACAAATGTAGATTGCAAAATAGTACTGCAAAACTATAAATAGTCAATCAGTCAGCAATAGCAGAAACTAAACTTTATGGAAGGTAAATATTGAGCAACTGGTAAAATTAAAACACTAAAGACTTAGCAACTAAAAGATCTGTAACCTAAAATTACAGAGTTTCAGAGTCACCGAAGAGGCTGTAGCTTGGACAACCATCCCTGTCACAGTCCAGGACTATACCACAAGAGTTCTGATAACTGAAGAGTACAGCTTATAATATTGAATAGGTAGTCCTTGTCTTACAACCACAATTGGGCCCAGAATTTCTATTGCTAAACAAGGTGGTTGTTAAAGCGAGTCATGCCAGATTTTACCATCTTTTTTGCCACAATCATTAATCAAATCACTGCAGTCGTTAAGTGAGTCATGTGGCTGTTAAGCGACTCCATCTCCCCCCCCCCACTTGACCTTGCTTGTCAGAAGCCAGCTGACAAGGTTGCAAGAGGTACTAAGCACAGGAACTCAGGACACTGCAGCCGTTGTAAATAGATGCAGGTTGCCAAGTGACCGTATTTTGATCACATGACCATGGGGATGCTGCAATCGTTGTAAATGTGAGGACCAGTCATAAGTCACTTTTTTCAGTATGTCTATAACTTTGAAAAGCTGCTGAATGAATAGTTATACGTCAAGGACTACCTTTAACAGGGATCTAAAACTTCAGATCTAAAACCCCAAAAGTTTTCCAGAATAGGCCAGGACTATGCAGGTTGCACCTGTCGACACCTCCTTAAAAAAGCTATATGGTTTCCATAGTTGCTGGGTGATCCCAAGCAAATAGGTATTTGAGATTTTGATCAAGCCCATACCCATTCAGTGAGCTCATGCCCCCTCTGAATAGGCTGATTAGGCTCCTAAACAAAAATGAGCATCCTCCCAGTTGCCTGGATGGATAAGTCCAGGAAAATCTGCATCTTCTTTAAAGAGGCACTGAAAGCACTGAGAAGTAGCCATATATGACCTCTCCTGTTCCCAAGCATCTTTGCAGCTTCAGGTCCAAAGAGGAACACTGCCCTTTTGCACTGTGCTTAAGTTTCAATCTGATGTTGCATAGACTTAGGACTCAGCACACTGCGCTTCGTAACAACTAAATTAACATAAATGTTTCATCATGCAGTAGTTTTGTATCCTTAATTACTTAAAATTGGACTAGTCAAGAAGTGTAAAAATGTAAGATCAGCTCAGATAAGATGGCAAATGAGATACAAATGAAAGCTTTTTATCATGCCGTGATTATTTTGTAGAAACCAAAGCCCAAAGTGGGATCTATCAGCTTATATCTGAATAGGGCAATGCTAAAATAGCATTCAGAAGACTCTCTACTCATCTAAGCACTATTTAGCACAAATATATTCATGTCTGCTTCAACAGGCTGATTATGAGTTGAGTAAAGATCAAGTGCCTTACTTCTCTACTTATCAACTCTTATTTACAAGAGTACATTCCAGGGCAGAGTTTGTTATATTGGTGACATAAACTGATACACACAAACCTATGTGGCATATCTCAAAACTCTTCTATGCTGCTTTTCTACATAAAGTAAGTTAATCGTTTCTGGCAAAGAGCATAAATATGGGAAGCATTTGAGAACTGCTTACGTTGGAAGTATCTTTAATAAGCAATGTACCTAAAAAAAAAAGCATCAAATTAAAACTAAAGAAAAGATTATGGCCTAAATATCTAGCAGAGAAAGTCTTACTTCAAAACAGTAAATGTTATTTTCAAAATATTTTCTAAGTCTATCCTTCCATAGCCTAGTAACTCTCAAGTATGAAGACTGCCACTCTAGCAATACACCCATTGCTAAGAACAGATGTCTGAAGCACTCTACAAATGTTTAGAACATTTCTTTTAACACTTATAAGCAAAAATCTGTCCATGTTTGAGTGATCTGATATTGAACTAGAAGCTAGTAGAAGCTGGTAAATTTTCTTTCATGTATAACATAATAAGAACCACTACCATTTAGCACAGATGTTTCCATTTAACAGAAGTTTAGAATTTATGGAATAAATTAGCAAAGCAGCTGCATTAATGTGATATATCAGGTATGGTGTCTAGAAGCATGATGTCATTTTATATAGAGAAGTTTTCTTGAATGAAGAAAGCACTCCTTCTAAGCTTTACAAAGGATTGCTTGGCAATATACAAGATACAAAACTAATGACTTGTAACAGTATGGTGATATAATTCAACTTCATATTCATTTGGTGATCGAGCAACCTAATATTTCTTGCCATTATATTAATCTTGGAAAGGTTACATTCAGTTTATAGTACAGATGACAACATTGCTCTATCATTATTCCTTGCCACAAACACAATATGGAGCTCCTGAAAAGAATATTAAAGTTCAGCTACATCTAAAAGTCTACAGGTTCCTATGGCTGCATTGTAGCGTAGCATTCCCAGTACATGTGCCAAGATTTCACTATAATAAGATAAAAATAAAAATCCTAACATTTTTATTTTAGGACACTTAACAACAAAGAAATAATCTGGTTATCAGAAATAACACATGAATCTATTAAACATTAGATCCTTTACGTAATTAATCCGATAATTTGACTTTTAAAAAGCTTTAAATATTTAAATGTGTGAACATTTAAATCAAAACTTTTAAAAATCAAAAATCCTACATCAAAAACACTTTGCATATTGACCTTAAGTCATATATTTGCTGAAAATATTGTTTAAAGCAGGGGTATCAAACTCGCAACATCATGTGACGTGTCACGACATATTGTGACTTTTTTTTCCATTGCCGGCAATGGGGTGGGCACGGTTTCGCCAGCCGGCAGTTTGACACCCCTGGTTTAAAGGGATTGTAGAGCAGGTGACTAACCACCTGCTTATAAATTACTATTTATACATCCTATTTCTAAATCAGTGATAAAATATATCTGTAGCTTTTCTTGACTCTATATTCATAACTTTTATGCCAGTTTATGTTCTTGAATCACATATCACAACCATGATCCAGACACTCAGACATACATATTTCCACATACAAAACCTGCCTATGGTGAAGTTGTTCAATATGTACATTTTTAAAAATTATTATTTTTTGTTTGGTAATTTAAGACCATTAGCTTTTGTCTGAAAGTCTATTGCTTCTACATGAAGCCATTATCACGCATATTTAAAACATTGCTGCTCCCATTTGCTGTGTCACTTGAATTAGTCATATGATCCTGTTCCAATCCCCACTCTCCTTCATCCTCTTCATCAGGTTCAGCTTCAGATCTACTATGAGTGTTCTCATACAGAAAAACCTGCTCATCTACGTGAGCTGGGGCTAGCCGATTTCTTTTAGCACTAACAACATTGGCTGAAGAACTAAAAAGACGTTCTGGAAAGATCCTTGTAGCTACAATGCACCAGTATTTCCGAAGCACGTTTGGCAAAGAAGGAAACAAAGCAATTCTATCAGACCACCACTTGAGTGGATCTTCACTAAGGCCAAGGACTTTCTGTGACTTGAAATTACTCAGTTCCTCAATAATCTGAGCATGCCACTCCTCTTGATCTTCAACACCCCCTGTCTGGCAAAAGATTTCTGCAAGCATATTATTGATAGCACTAGGAGGAGGAGGCGTGGAAGCAATTGCCACCTTTTTCACTGGTGGCTCTTCTGACACTGCAAACATTTTTTCTTCAGGCCTTGAAATATTGTCTTTTATTTTTTCCAGGATACTTTTTGCTTCCTCCAACACTCTGTTCTCAACCTGTTGTTTTTCAAATGTCGAAAGAAAGGGCAATTTCTTGTATCTTGGATCTAAGAAAGTTGCAACATTGAGAAACATGTCTATCTCAGGATTATGCTGGTATGTTGCTGATAATTTCTTGACAATCACTTCCTTTGCCATGCTTATTTCTTTTAAGTCATTTTCTTTTATACTTAATGTTGTATTTAACAGCATGTGAAGAAGAGGTTTCACCATGCTTATTCTTGGGTACTTGGAAGCAGATATCATCTCAGCTACCTGTTTGAATGGCTGAAGCAAATCCACCAGCCCTTCAATTGTATTCCATTCATTAGCTTCCAGCATCCGGTGGTGATTATTGCTATCTTCCACAAGTACTGAAGTAATGACAAACTGTTGCTCTTTAAGACGTTGCAACATGGCAAGTGTGCTGCCCCACCAAGAAACACGATCACTCACAAGCATGCAGTGCAAACTATTCTGCTGTTGCTGCTTTTCACTCAACATGTACATGGCTATTGTAGACTGCTGAAAATATTCCACCAGTTTTCGACATCTAGATAGGACACTATTCAATTTAGGAAGCTGAAAAGCTTGCTGTATACCCACATTGAAAGTCTGACCTAAGCAAGGCATCTGTACTGAAATGTCCAAAAGAGAGCAAGCTTTCACTACATCTTTCCCATTATCCATTGTAGCCCCAAAAACTTTGGTATTGATTTCCCATTCAATGAATATCTCATACAGGACTCTTGTAATTGTCTCTACAGTGTTTTCCTCTGGCACTTCAAATGTTTTTAGGCAACGAGAATTAATAGCCAAGCTGCCAGAAGAACTATTACTAAGAAAATGAACAGACAATGTTACATAGGATCTATTCTGGCTATGACTTCTCCATATATCAGTTGATATGCCACACCATGGAATGTCTGCCAATTCTTTTAACACAATCTCTCTAACAGCAACATATTTTTCAGGAATTCCTTTTGTGCAGAAGTACTTTCTGCAAGGAAGTTCATATCTGGGGTCAGCTGTTCTTAAGAGACTCTTAAATGTGGGTTCATCCACAATAGATGGAGGATGTAACCCTTCACAGATTAAACTAATCACTGCTGAGGTCAGCTCTTGATGCTTTTTATTCTCATAATTGTGACTTGTTTTCATAATTAAGTTGTCCTGAACAATCTGCTGAGATGATTCAGGCTTCAGTTTTGAAAACGCAGTTGCAAACGCCTCTCTCATTTGCTCAGTGTTGCTTTTCACAAATTCACAAAATTCATCTGGGTGATTCTTTTCAAGATGGTAAGAGAGGTTGGATGTATTTCCTGAATAGGCAATCTGTGCCATACAAATGCGGCAGTAGATCTTCTTCCATTGTAATATACATCCCTCTGCATTGGTATCAAAGCCGAAGTACTTCCATACTTTACTCTTTGCTCTTGGGTGGGCCACTAACTTTAGGTCTGATGGGGAAGTTTCCAAAGTTTTATTCTCCATTGCTTTTTATCCACTGTCCCAACCTTTTGATTCTTCACTCATTAATGAGCACCTGATAAAGGCAGCAGATAAACATAACATGAGAAAGGACTGGTTTGCTCAACTATATAAAATTAATGCTTCAATAAATATACAAAACCTACCTTAATAATAATATTGGAATGTTCCTTTTTGGAAACTGAATATATGCAATAATACTTCTACATGTTTTGCAAGTAGTAGTTAGTCAGATTTTATGACAAAACATTGGACCAAACTTAATTGCCCTCTGGACAAGAATATGGGATATAAATTGCTAACATTTTTTCACTTTTATTTATAAAATGTATAGCTGCCCATCTTATTTCAAGGTAATTTTGGGCAGCTTACATAGACAGTATTGCAAATAGAATAAGTGCCATAGCCTCAATTGCATGTTTAATTTAAATATGCAGAAAATAGCTCATTACAATAAGCTGATGCATCCAAGGATACAACAAAATGTTATCCAATCTCTTTCAACACTGAATAAATTCTCATCTCTGATGCAATCTCTGCATACCAGGAATCCATGACTTCAAGAATAGTTTGTTCTCCAGGTTCAAGTGTCAGAAAGCTTCTATAGATAACTCGAGAAATAGCTGCCTTTTCCTCTTATACCACAGGTTGGTAACCTGCGGCTCTGGAGTCACATGCGGCTCTTTGAGCCTTCCCCTGTGGCTCCCAGCCTCCTCTGCCATTTGCAGAGAGAGACAGAGACAGGCACTTCTCTTCTCTCTCCCTCTCCCTCTCCCTCTCCCTCCCTCTCTCTCTCTGTGTGTGTGTGTGTGTGTGTGTAAAAAAGAGTGGACTCTGACAGCTGAAAAGCTTATTTGGGCGGGGCTCCTCCCTTTGCTGCGTCTCTGCAGGAAGCAGGAGAGAGCTAGCTAGCCCAGCTATGCTAACTCAGGAATTCTGGGAGTTGAAGTCCATGAGTCATAAAAGAGCTGAGGTTGCCTACCCCTGAGCTTGTTGGAGAACAGCTTGAAGCCAGCTTGCCAGGTGAGCAGAAGATCGGAGAGAGGGAGAGGGGGGGGGATAGAAAGAGAGAGAGAGAGGGAGAGAAAGAGAGAGGGAGAGAGAGAGAGAGAAAGAGAGGGGGAGAGAGAGAGAGAGAAAGAGAGGGGGAGAGGAAAGAGGGAAAGAGAGAGAAAGAGAGGGAAAGGAAAGAGAGAGAGAGAGAGAGAGAGAGAAAGAAAGAAAAAGAGGGAGGGAGAGGGAGGGAAAGAAGGAAAGAGAGACAGACAGAGACCCTTTTGACATCTAAAATGAAGATAACACTGCATATATCCTTTTTTACCTTTATTATAGGTGTGTATATATATGTGTGTGTGTATATACACACACATATAATAAAGGTAAAAAAGGATATATGCAGTGTTATCTTCATTTTAGATATCAAAAGGGTTTTGCGGCTCCCAGTGTTTTGTTTTCGGTGGGAAACGTGTCCAAGTGGCTCTTTGAGTGTTTTGGGTTGCCTACCCCTGTCCTATACCATGAATAAGAGTGTATTAGTGACTGATCACACTGACCAGAAGAAATACTCACCATGATAAGTGAAGATTTGTGATCCTAAACATATAATACTGCTTAAGGCAATGAGCAAGGCAGCCTTTCATAAACTGAGAATTTGTGAAATTTCTTTTTCCCTTCTTGAGACTTTCTAATTGTCATAAGCATGGATGTATTTTCCTGGCTATTATTATGAATATGCTCAAATAGTTCTCTTTGATATTTCACAGCATTAATATGACATAAAAGCTAGCAGCATTTTAATGAACAGAATTTGGAAGACCATTTGTTGAATGTTCATCTAGAACAGTGGTTCTCAACCTTCCTAATGCCGCGACCCTTTAATACAGTTCCTCATGTTGTGGTGACCCCCAACCCCCCATCCAGCTGGCCAGGGAAGGGGGGGCAAGGAAGGCCGTTCCGCTGGCTCCACCCAGCCTGGTTGGAGAAGCGCCCAGGCGGGGAGAGGGAGAGGGAGAGGGAGAGAGAGAGAGCACCAAGAGGGCGACAGCGCCGGCAGAGCTTACTTCAGCCTCCTCCGTGGAAAGGGCCGCGAAGCAGCGCAGCCTCCCTTAGGACAGGGGTAGGCAACCCAAAACACTCAAAGAGCCACTTGGACACGTTTTCCACCGAAAACAAAACACTGGGAGCCGCAAAACCCTTTTGATATCTAAAATGAAGATAACACTGCATATATCCTTTTTTACCTTTTATGTATGTATGTATGTATGTATGTATGTATGTATGTATCTGTGTGTGTGTATATATAAAATAAAGGTAAACAAGGATATATGCAGTGTTATCTTAATTTTAGATGTCAAAACAGTCTCTCTCTGTCTCTCTCTTTCCTTTCTCTTTCCTCTCTCCCCTCCCTTTCCTCTCTCTCTTTCCTCTCCCTCTCTCTCTCTTTCCTCTCTTTTTTCTCTTTCCTCTCCCTCTCTCTCTTTCCTCTTTTTTTCTTTCCTCTCTTTCTTTCTCTTTCCACTCTCTTACTCTCTCTTTGTTTCCTCCCTCTTTCTCTTTCTCTCTCTTTCTTCTTTCTCTTTCTCTCTCTCTTTCCTCTCTCTTTTCCTCTGTTTCTCTCTTTCCTCTCTCTCTTTCTCTCTCTCTCTCTCTTACGGCTGCATCGTCGGGGGTCCCCATCGCCCCCGGCCTGGCCGCCGCCCCCGCTGGGACTCCATGCTGCCCAGCCTCGCCCTCCATCCATCGATGGAGCTGCGGTGGGGACAGTGCCCGCCAGAGCTGCCTGGGGGGCAGCAGGAGGGAGAGGAGGAGGGCGAGGAAGCAGCCGCCCCATACGGGACTCTGTGCTGCCTGGCCTCGCCCTCTGCCCATTGATGGGGGGCTGGTGCCACGCGGCCCCTGCCAGCCCCTCTGCCAGCCCGGCTGCTCCCCCCAGGCACCCCTTTTGTCCCGGCGCACGCCCGAGCCGCCCGGGGGGCACCAGGAGGAAGGAGAGGAGGGCGAGGAAACCACCGTCGCTGCCCCAGCCAGGACTCCACGCTGCCTGGCCTCACCCTCCACCCATCCAATGGAGCCGCGGTGGGGGCTGGTGCCGCGGAACCCCTGCCAGCCCCTCCACCAGCCTGGCTGCTTCCCCCCAGCTACCCCTCTTGTCCCGGCGCCCGCCCGAGCCACCTGGGGGGCAGCAGGAGGAAGAAGGGGAGAAGGAAGAGGAGGGCAAGGAGATAGAGGAGCGGTGTCTCAGTTCCTAAGACCATCGGAAATATGTGTTTTCCGATGGTTTTAGGTGACCCCTGTGAAAAGGTCGTTCGACCCCCAAAGGGGTCCAGACCCACAGGTGAGAACCACTGATCTAGAATCTAACTTAAAACAATGCCTTGTGTTACTGAGAAGTTTATTAGAAAATATGAGTTGTGCTGTATTTATTCTGCTGCTTTCAGAAATTCAGTCCTATAAAGTTGCTTCAATACAGTATGTCCAAATGTGTAAATTGCTCTCTATGCCTAGTTTTGAACTGTTTACTTTATTTGATGCACATATGAACAAGCAAGATGGTTAAAATTCAACAAACAAGAAGTTTAAACAGAAATTTTAAAAATTCCTCTGGATGGTCACACAGTTCTCCCCATAAGAGTCTTTGTAGCACTACTGTATATCCCAAATTAACATCATAGGAGATGGGATGATCTCAAAAAAGCTAAACTGGAATGGATCTGGTTACACTCAGATGGGGAGACTACTACAAAATCTAAGAGTTGAAGAACTATAAGCTAGATTCAATAGTTGAAAACAAGTTGAGGACAATAATTAGAAATCACTTTTATTATTTTCATGAGAATTACAAGGCTTATTCCATGAAATTACTACACATCATGTTTAGCCTTTATTTTAAACTATAATAAATTCCTCTGAAATAAATTATATACAGGTAGTCCTCAACTTACAACCACAACTGAACCCAGAATTTATGTTACTAAGTGAGAAATTTGTTAAGTGAGTTTTGCTCCATTTTACAACTTTTCTTGCCACATTCATTAAGTGAATCACTGCTGTTGTTAAATTAGTAATGGTTGTTAAATGAATCTGGCTTCCCCACTGACTTTGCTTGTCAGAAGGTTGCAAAAGGTGATCACATGACCCTGGGACACTGCAACTGTCATAAATATGAACCAGTTGTCAAGCATCCGAATGTAAATCACATGACCATGGGGATGCTGCAACAGTCATAAGTGTGAAAAATGGTCATAAGTCACTTTTTTCAATGCTGTTGTAACTTCGAAAGGTCACTAAATGAACTTTTGTAAGTCAAGAACTACTTGTAATGCAAAGTGCTTATTTTACAATGTGTATATGGTGATCTCATACACTAATTAATTTTGGGTAGCTCATTGTCATTTGCACAACTAGTAACTGCATTTTCAATAAATGTTTATATCTTTATCAATAATTGGCATATAAAAGCATATACCACAAAAAGAGTCACAGTGGTGCAGTGGTTAGAATAGAGTACTGCAGGCTAACTCATTGCTCACTCCAGGAGTTTGATTCTCACCAGCTCAAGGCTGACTCAGCCTTCCATCCTTCCGAGGTTGGTAAAATGAGGACCCAGATTGTTGGGGGCAATATGCTGACTCTGTAAAGTGCTTAGAGAGGGCTGTAAAAGCATTATGAAGCAATATATAAGTCTAAGTGCTATTGCTATACAGATAAAAGATAACTCTAAAGAGTTATCATTGTATACAAACAAAAGGGTATGTGTTAGGCAATAAATATGTATATGTGTAAATATGTATTCATGTAAAGATTGTTTGTACTCAATCTTTGTTCCTAAAAATGACAAATCATTTTGCACAAATGTCCACACTTCTTAAGTATACAAGTTATTTTGTCACTCATTTACCATGGTCCAAAAATATAGTCCAAGAGAAAGGAAAAACTGCACTATTTAGTTTTTCTAGCTCAAGAGATTCACTCGCACTGTTAAGGTATCTTTAAAGACTTCTTGTAAATGACACATTTACAGCTAATAATGAGGCCATTACTATTATCAACATTCCTCCTGGGCACTTGAATTTCTCTGCCTTGATATATGAATCAAGAGGAAAACAGATGTTTTAATTTGCTTTTTTAGAAGTTATAACCAGCACCACAGCTGGCACTTCATAAACTACTTGATAAATGGAACCAAGCCAGCATTTCCGAAAAATAGCTCTCAGTAGCATTTTGGTTGACAAAGTTTACCTGACAGGTAACTAATATTAGAGTAATAATAAATGCGTACAAGATGCTATTCTTAATTTAGATGGAGTATTTATAAAGCATATGGACACTACAACCACAGCAAGTTCCCTACTGGCTAATAAGTACTATCCTTCGTCTTCCTTCATTTTAAATTAAGTTAAAAATTGGCTCATTTTCCCTAATAAAACAATAACCAAAGTCTTGGAATCAACTTATTTTCAAAGTTCAAAGCTAAGCATTTTCATAAATTTAATAGAGCCATTTTCCTAAATGTAATAGAGCCATATTATATTTTCTCATAACTTTTAAGCAATGTATAAGAATGGAATGTTGCAGAATAGTTAGATGTTCTGTAATTTAGAATACCTAGTGGTGTTTTCTCTTGGACGGACTCCTGAAAGCAAGAGAAAGGAGTCAATAAAATTCCATGGCAAAATTTGAAATTTGAAGGTAGAATTTAATAAAGTAGCAAGCCGGTGGGGAACAAATAAGTTGAAACTTATGTTTATAATTTTAATTGTCAAATTATAGCCTTTGGTCTATGAAGTTTCAGAAAAGAATATTACACCTTCAGGAAGAAGAGTGAAAACTGAACATTAGCATTTGATCTGATTAGTTACCTAAGCAAGAAGAGATAGTAAGACAAGTGGGTAGAACTATTGAAAAGGGGCAATTTTATTTGCTGCTTTTCCACATCAGGTGAGTTTCCTCCTTCCTCACCTCAGAGAGAAAGAGGTGCTACTGCTGTTTTTTCTCAGTTGTAAAAGTTCTGGTCCTTTCTTAGTAAATGTTATCAACAATTTGGAATCAAGAGGAGTAATGTTGCCCATATTAGTGCCCAACTTTGAAAAATAGAAAAGGACAGAGAAGTAGTAGTTTTTAAAATTTCCTGGAAAAGGGTAATTAAGCCAGTATAATTACATAATACATGGGTGCTTGCCTTCAACAAAATTCTGTAGTCTGAATGGATGCAATTTTTTGCTTTTAGTTTTCAAATCCAGTGAAGAGAAAATCATGGTATTCAATTTTATACACCATAGTCCCAGGGATTATAAAACAACTGTATCAAAATTTGCCCTCAATTTATCTTCTCTATATACTAAGATAATTAATTATGCATTCAAGATAAAATAAGGATCTTATAAAGATTTCTAAGTTATATGTTGAAATTAAAATATTAGACATTACATACTTAGATTAAATGCAACATAAATGCATTAGCAAAACACTTTTTAATAAAAGTGAAATAATATTCAGATATGGCACAGTCCATCAATAATATACTACACCAAAATCAACACATTTCACTCAACCTAACTAGGTGGAATCTGCAGTCTACATATTATAAATTAATTTAAATGAAATCTAAAAATCCAGTCTAGATCTAGTGTAGTGTCTATTCACATAACAATCAAGAAAAATCTGGCTTATCTGTGTGTCCAGTATATGCTTTCCGTAAGCAAGAAAGCTACAAATCATTTATCTACAGTTTTCTTTAAGATCCTGAAACTCTAGGGTGCAAAAGAAGTCAAAGAAATAGAATAGGTTATGACAATCTAGAAAGAACAGAAACAAAGGTGTTGAGCTTAATCATTCAGAAGAAAGTGACCAGGTGTATTCACAGGTAAACCAGCTTAAACTATATTGTGGATAGGGAAAATTACTGATCTTTACCATAGAATATTGTAGCTCTAACCAAAGACAATTATATCAATTAATTACATTTGTACAGATCAAGAGCAGTTCAGGTATGCATTATTTAGACTATTTTAACTGGCATTTTACTTGCAAAGTTTCAGTGCAAAATGTAACAAAATATTGCTATCAAAATGAAACCACAGGTTCAATCCTACCTGCACTAGTTCAAGAGAAATCTCTCATATGACAGCACTTTCATTTTCTAGTTTGCTAGGATTTATCCTGATGAGAGTAACTTTAGACAATTTTTACGTGCGTGCCCTTCTCCCAATTCTTCCAGCATAGAAACTAAAAAACAGGAAGCTTCCACTGCCATTTCTAGTTTCTTGTTTATGAATCCTTGTTCCCTGCATTTTTCTCCGCACAATAAAAGCCCAACTCATACAGATAAGCAAAGCGACGGCGTTCGAGAAGAATCAGTAGCTTATTTTTGCATTTAAGGAACCCACCGCCCACCCCAGCTCCGCGTGCAATCTACTAACCTGTTTTGGAAACGGAACGCGGACGGAGGCGTCGAAACAGCTGCTCCAGGACGACGCGGAAGCCGATAAAATAGACCCAAAGGGCAGGCATTACCAAGGACAATAGCGACATGGCTGCTAGGCCGCGCTGAAGGTCAGACGCCGCCTTAGATTCCCTTCTGTACCTTGGTCGGTGAAGAGCCAGTTTCCAACTTACCAGGGCAGTCGAGGAATCGGCACAACGCCGTCAGAACCCTACTAGGTAGCCACACCCAGCGGAAGAGGATTCCGGCCTCCCGCCTTCAATGGGGCGATCGGTTCCTTTCTGAGCATGTGCGCTGGTGATCGGTATTCTCATCCTTTCGTGTATGGTTTCTCTCTGCTCCCTCCCTATCGCCCACTTGTCGCGGGGGGTCGAGAGAGATGCTGCATGGAAAGTTACAGATAGAGTGAAGAGGGAACATGATCCCACTCACGTAGTTATTTTTAAGGTTTAATAGTGCTGTCTGCCTCAAATGTGTCAAGACTCGTGTTAATTTGTTTCTCAGGTTCCTTCACAACCCATGTACACCATTTACCACTCTTCAGAATGGAAAATATTAGGGGATATTGCTATTCTTGCCCTTAGACAGTACAGGTAATCTTTGACCAAAATTTCTGTTGCTAAGCAAGACAGTTAAGTGAATTTTGCCCCATTTTACATCCTTTCTTGCCACAGTTGTTAAGGGAATCACTGCAGTTGTGAAGTTAGTAACAGGATTGTTAAATGAATCTGGCTTCCCCACTGACTTTGCTTGTCAGAAGGTCACAAAAGCAGTCATGTGACCCTAGAACACTGCAACCATCATAAATCTGGGCCAGGTGCCAAGCGTCTGAATTTTGATCGTGTGACCATGGGAATGCTACAACAGTTTTGTGAAAAATGATTATAAGTCACTTTTTTCGTGCCGTAATTTTGAACAGTCACTAAACAAACTGTTGTAAGTGGAGGACTACCTGTACCTAAAGACAGGAACTCTGTCTTTTCCTGATCTTATTTCCACTATTAAATCAATCAGACACATCTATGATACTCAACAATATCAGTGTGCAATGTTGTGATCTAATTCCCAATAGCATTGCCTGTTTTACAGTTTGGTTTATGCCATTAGATTAATGCACATTTTTAATGTATTTGTTATAACCTGTTTTAATAAACCAGGTCAGAATATGCATAAAATATGTGCTACCTCCTGAAAATACAGGGTAACAAACACTACACCAACAGAACTAGAGGGTCATTTTACATTGTGTCATTAAAATAAACTTAAAAGAAAGTGTAACTTCATGCATCCTATTCTATCATTAGCACATGGATGGTTGATAAAAATGTGCTATATAGAAGAATCCTGGAATATGACTGAGTTGACACCTCAAACTAATCAAGATATTTTGAATCACATCATTGGTTCTTATAGATCAGTGCTAAATAAATACAGCTTTGCAGTATCCATGGGAATACCCTCCCCCTCAAAAAAGAAAAATGAAGAAACCTGTCAATTGTATTTGTTGTAAATGGGGATGCCATTTTTATCAGAGGGCCTATGTTCTAATCAGACAGCTTACTTAGCAATAATTCTATGCTCAAATGAAACCCTAAAAGAATTAGCTGGCACTATCAATATATGGGATTTTTTTCGACAGATCTGCCCAGCAATGTCTTTAACCACCCTAAAAAAATGCAGCAATTGCTAGAAGTCAGAAATTGAAAAAAAAGATGCAATGTGTATTGCTTTATCCCCTAGGCCTAGGACAAACATTGCACATCCCAGTAGTCTTTTCAGACTTCTGACTAACCATCATTTGTCAGAAACAAATGTTTTTGTTATATGTTAAAGCAATCCTGCACTATTCCCAAACTTGTTTTATAGGGTGAGTAGGAAAAATTGGAGTGCATTACCTCTTTCCTTTTTCAGTATTTTTTTCCCATAACTTGTCTCTTTTCACTATAAACCTCATTTGCTGCTGGACTGTATCTCCATGGCTTGGGAATCCATGAATTAATTCCCTTATTGTGCTGTGCTAATCTAAAATTAAAAACTACATTTTGGCTTAATACAATATGTTAACCCAGCTAACAAAACTCAAGCAGATTATTTATTGATCGATATATCAGAGTATTGAATCATTAAACTGCTAATCAGAAAGCAAGTAGATATATTTATTAAAAGAAGTTACTGAAACTATTAGCCCATTCCACTGTGGAAATAAAAAAATGAATACAGCAATGGTTAACTGACAATAATCAAAATAAAGTACTGGGGGTATCAGAAAAAGACATGTTTTTCTCTTTTTCAAATATTGCATAAAAATTCACTAACATTGGAAAGGCCAACCACAAATAGCAGACCTTCTGTAGGTGTAAACCCACAGCTGATGTAAATAGTGTGTTTTGGAAGTTCACGTAAACCAATTGTACTATGTGTAACAGCTAGGAAACTGTCTGTGATATTGTAGATGAGCAGGCTGACCTGGAGGGCAGGATTAAATGCATCATCAGTTTGGAATCATTGCGCAGTCACAAGAGACCAAGTCCAGCCACCCATGAATTTTGTTAACACTTATCTAGTGCCAATTTATCTTTGACCATTAGTTGCTCAAATTCTTCTGTACCGTGGCAAGAATCAACTCTTAATGCTTCGACCTCAACTTCTGTTCCTGGTTATTTGTGCCTGACGGATATTTTGAGAATTATGAAGTCCCTCATCATATTATACAAATTTTCAATATCCCTGAGAGAGATTCCATTCTTAACATGCGTAAGGAAGGACCACAAAGGGATTAGGTTGCTTTGTTTAAGTAAATGAGAAATAGCTTAATATGTTAATAGTTTTCTTCAATGTGACTCATCCCTGAAGTATGATGTATATAGCCATGCTTCCACTTCCAACAACAAAAATGAATAAATAGCAGTTCTTATGTACACAGGACTGCAACTCCTGGTTTTTTCTTTATAGGGACGGTATCTTGCAGGTATAAAATCCCTCCTTTGACACTTCTGCATCTGAGATACCATCTTCTGCCAAATAGCCTGTTCTCAGTTTTCTGAGATGGCCAAAAGTGTTCTGGTAGCACCTTTTCAGATTTTAACGTATTTTATTCAAAAGAATATTAAAAATTTAAAAGGGGCGTTGTCTTACCTGAACGCCTTTTCTCAGCACGGAGATGGATAATCCACTAACTTAATCCTCCTGCCCAATCAGATCAAGTCAGCCAAACTTGCCACGCCTGTCCTGGGTCTGTTTTCCCAGTCTCGACGAGGGTGCTGCTAATGACTGATAGCAGGACGTGTTGGCTCACAGAAACTGACCCTAGGCCTAAGGACCTGAATGGGTGGGTGTGGATTATCCATCTCCATGCTGAGAAAAGGCGTTCAGGTAAGACAACGCCCCTTCTCCAGCACTTGAGATGGATAATCCACTAATGGGACATACCAAAGCCCACTTGTCCTACGGGAGGGAAGCAGGCAAGTTTGGAACCGTGTCGCGAGGCACCACCTGCTGGAGGACCCTCCTGCCAAAGGATGCCTCGGCGGATGGGTACCTGTCCAGTTTATAATGCCGTATAAACGGTGAAGGGGAAGACCATGTGGCCGCCCTACATACTTCCTCGATGGAAGCCTGCGTGGCCCAAGCCGCAGAAGTGGCCGCTCTGCATGACACGACGTGGAACCGGCAAGGAATCGGACTGGTATGCCCCCGCAATGCAAGCTCTTATCCACCGGCCGATTGTGGAGGCCGAGACCTTCCGACACTTGGAAGAAGGGTGGAAGGAGACAAAAAGTGCCTCAGAGCTGCGGAAGGCAGCTGTCTGTTTGATATAATAACGGAGAGCCCGGCGGACGTCCAGAGAATGCCATTGACGTTCCAGATCATGGGAAGGATTAGGGCAGAAATCAGGAAGGACGATATCCTGGGCCCTATGAAAAAGAGAATTAACTTTGGGGACAAAGGTGGGGTCTAAACAAAGGGTGACCCGGTCCCGGTGAAAGACACACAGATCCTCC
The DNA here is from genome assembly GCF_001527695.2 of Protobothrops mucrosquamatus. Taxonomy (NCBI): domain Eukaryota; kingdom Metazoa; phylum Chordata; class Lepidosauria; order Squamata; family Viperidae; genus Protobothrops; species Protobothrops mucrosquamatus. The sequence goes on along the minus strand of NW_015386275.1, from coordinate 207,309 downwards.
CTGACTGAGAGAGCCGCCATCTCAGAAATACGCCGGGCCGAAGTAATAGCCACCAAGAAGGCGACCTTAAGGGATAAGGACCTCATGTCGCACGAACTGAGGGGTTCGAAAGGAGCCTTTGTAAGAGCCTGAAGGACCCGAGGTAATTCCCACGAGGGATACCTGTGGACCACAGGTGGCCTGGTATTAGTAGCACCCTTGAGGAAAGAACGGATCAAGGGATGCTGACCCAGAGAGTTAACAGTATCGCAAGAAAGCAAGGTAGAAAGGGCTGTCACCTGTCTACGCAAAGTGTTAGGCGCCAATCCTTTATTCAGCCCCTCCAGTAAATAGTCTAGAATATGTGGGATGGTCAATCCTGATAAGGGTAGTTGATGAGTGGAACACCACCGACAAAAGTTCTGCCACGTGGCATCGTAGATGCGGTTAGTAGCCAGCCTACGGGATGCCTGAATTACATCAATGACCCCTGGCGAACAGGACTCCTGGGATAGGAGCCAGCGTTCAAGTGCCAAACGGCTAACTGGAGCCATTGAGGGTCCGGGTGAATCAGATCCCCCTGGGTCAGTGATACTCGGTCTGGAGGGATTTTCCAAGGGCGCGATAGGGAAAGACTGACGAGGTCGGCAAACCAAGGTCTCCGCAGCCAGAAAGGGGCTACCAAGAGAACCTCTGCCCTCTCCTGCAGAAGCTTGCGGATGACCACTGGGAGAAGGGGAAGAGGGGGAAAGGCATAGAGTAGGCCATCCGGCCATGGAACCCGAAGGGCATCTACTCCCTCTGCCCCCTGAACTGGGAAGCGCGAAAAGAACCGCAGGAGTTGCGCATTTGTCTGGGAGGCAAACAGATCTATGATGGGAAGACCGAATCTGTGGGTGATTTCCCTGAATAACCTCGGGTGCAGACACCATTCCGAGTGGTCCACGGTTGACCTGCTCAGGAAGTCTGCCTTCTTGTTTGCCTCCCCCGAGATGTGGTCCGCCCTGATCGAGGTGAGGTTGGTCTCTGCCCAGGAGCCCGGCTGCTGGGCCTCAGTTAGGAGCGCACGGGATTGGGTGCCCCTCTGCCGGTTCACATGGGCCTTTGCCGCCACATTGTCCATGAGGACAAGCATGTGTTGCTTTGCTATGCTGTGGCGAAAGTGGCGGAGGGCTAGATGTATGGCCCTGAGTTCCAGCCAATTGATATTGTGTCTCAGGTCCGACCGAGACCACCGTCCTTGGGCCCATTGTGACTGATAGTGTGCTCCCCAGCCGAAGAGGCTGGCGTCCATCGTGATCGTGAGCCAACCAGGCTCCTTGAAAAGAGACCCTCTGGTCGTGGCTGGAGAGAGCCACCATCTGAGTGAATGTAGGACCTGTGGTGGAATCCTTACCTCTCGGGTGGAAGTGTTGGTCCCCTGCTTCTGATAGGGGAGCAGAAACCACTGAAGGGACCGCGAGTGTAACCTGGCCCAGGGAACGATCGAGATACACGATATCATCTTTCCCAGAAGCCGGGAAAAACCGGAAGGTGACAGAGTCTTTTCTCTGCAGACCTTGAGAATCAGGTCCCGTATACTGTCCCTGCGTTCATGGGACAGATAAACCTGACACTCTACTGTGTCTATTATGGCCCCTAAGTGGAACAATCTGGTCAATGGGACTGTCTGGCTTTTCTTGAAGTTGACCGAAAAGCCGTGACTCTGTAGGAGCTCGATCACCAGTTTCAGGTCTGTCAGAGCCCCCCGGGGGGAGGACGACTGTATTAAGATGTCGTCCAGGTAGCATTGCACCCGAACCAGCACCAATCTCAGGTGTGCCGCGAGAACCGCCAGAATCTTGGAAAAGACCCTTGGGGCCGACGACAGCTCGAATGGAAGTGCCCTGTACTGGTAATGATGCCCCATGTAGCTGAACCTGAGAAACTGGCGGTGGCCGGGGATGATGGGAATGTGAAGGTATGCCTCTGTGAGGTCCACGGAAGTGAGAAAGTCCCCCTTTCGGATGCTGCCTAGGATGGACTGAAGTGTTTGCATTTTGAACCTTCGGTATGCCAGATAAAGGTTCAGGCGTTTTAGGACCAAGATTGCTCTCCATCCTCCAGAGGTCTTGGGGACCACAAAGAGAATGGAGTAGAATCCGCGACCCCGTTGAGCCGCAGGCACCAGTTCTATGGCTCTTATATCCAATAAGTGATGGATGGCCTCCTACATGAGACCTCTCCTTAGAGACTTTTTTGATTGGGGACAAGAAATGAACCGTCTTGGTGGACTGGAAATAAATTCCAGAGACAGGCCATGATGAATGGTTTCCAGGACCCAGGCGTCTGTGGTGGTGACCTCCCATTGAGTGACGAAGAAGGAAAGCCTTCTCCCTATGGGAGGATCCACTGGGGAGTGACTTCCTGTGGAAGGGATGTCCCCCACCTCGAAAGGGCCGTTTGGAATGGAACTGCTGTCTGGGCCGTGGGGCTGGTCTGTCAACCGGACGGTCCTGCCTGGGAGTGAAGGGCCGAGAAGGCTGTGTGGTTGGAGGAGAAATGGCAGACCGAAAGAACTGTCTGCGATTGTAAGGAGTAGACCGTCTATCGGACTGCTTAGTAAGGTGGGCCAGAATCTTTTTTTTATCCTTATTCTCGGTCAGAAATGGGGCTAAGGCCTCCCCGAATAATTTGCTACCTTGGTATGGGGCTGCTGCTAAATGCCACTTGGACTTGGTATCTGCCTGCCAGTGTCTTAGCCAGAGCATGTGACGGGCTGTCACGTTGGACGCCAAGGATCTGGAGGAAAACCGAGCAGCGTGTAGAGTCGCATCGGAGGTGTACTCCGTCGCGGCCACTAGCTTGCTCAAGTCCTGATGTGTGCGGACATCGTCCGGGGGAATTCTGGCCTGAAGCTGACGAAGCCAGATAAGGGCGGATCTAGTGAAGAAGGAGGCTGAAGTGGCAGCCCTGATAGACCACGCCGCCACCTGGTGTTACCTTCTAAATGCCATTTCCGATCTGTGTTCCTCAGGCTTTAAGGCTTCAGCCATATCCCCAGAAATAGTGGAAGGGGAGAAAAGGTGAGACAGGGGCTCATCCACCGTGAGAACATTCATTGCCTCATCTAATTCTGAGGCCACGCTAAACAACTTCTTATCATTCCCACCTGGAAGAGGGAAGGTACCCGGGGAAGCCCATTGTTTCTTAACTGCGTTGAGGAACAAAGCTGGACATGGAACATGGTGCTGAGTGACCACCGGTTCAATGAAGACGGGGTCCGCCTCTGAATCCGTTGTAGAAGCCGCTGGAGCGGACCGGTCAGGTCCACTCACCCGGCCTGTCGCGCACTTCTCAGGGGGAGACAGGGCCGAAATGCCCTCCCCAGCTGATCGTCGGCGTTTAGAGCGACGATCAGCTGTAAGCCTCCGGAGCGATCGAAAGCGCGCCAAGGCAATCTGAGGCCCCTGCGGCCTCCGCGAGTCAAGCTGGGCTCTTTAAGGCCATCAGAGCTGCAGCCGCAAGCTCTGACGCCGGAGGTGAGTTGGTGGGAATGGGGGGGGGATTTGGAAAGGCGCTGCGCTGGAAAGGAAGAAAGGATGGAAAAAACCCCTTTCCCAGAGCGAAGAGGGAATGGGGGGGAAATCTGGAAGGAAAATGGAGTCCTCCGTTTGGAAACTGAATCCCAATGGGAATCAGTGAGGAATAGTCCTCTAGAGGAGCGCTGGTCCCAGCGCTACTCAGGGGACTAAAAGTTAAAGGGATTTTAGCAAATTTATTAGTTAGTAATGGATAATCCACTAATAGGAAACTACCTCCCTGTGAGCCAAACCTGCAAGCCTGATCATGGGCAAGATCAAGTTGAGACTGGGAAAACAGACCCAGGACAGGCGTGGCAAGTTTGGCTGACTTGATCTGATTGGGCAGGAGGATTAAGTTAACCCATTTTATTTATTTATTTATTTATTTATTTATTGCATTTATATCCCGCCCTTCTCCTTACGGACTCAGGGCGGCTGACAATTGAATAAAATACTAACATATATACATACTTAATTAAAATTTGATTAAAACGAAATATTTAAATATGTCCAATTTAAAAGTAATTAAAACCCCCTTTAAAATCCCTCAGGCCAGTCCCGCTA
>NW_015386275.1:168539-203103 GCF_001527695.2 Protobothrops mucrosquamatus | reverse complement strand
ATTAGTGGATTATCCATCTCCAGTGCTGGAGAAGAAGCTAGCTTTCAAGTGCTACAGCTCACTTCATTAGAGACATTGAGTGACTAAAGTGTGTAGTGTTTAAATTGAAGTAATGTGGGAAAAGACAATCTGATTATGTGGATGTAGGTTACAAATGTGACAGAATATAAATATTTATTAAAGCGTGGTTGTTGAGAACTTCTGAGATAGCCTGATACCTTTCGAGAATTGGCAATCTTTTGCTGGATTGTGCTGTTAATTTTTTCCCCAAAATGGCTACTTTGAGCTATACAGTCCGTTGGGAGGTTGGAATGTCCTGATATTACTTTGTACTTGTTTTAGGTCATTGTGTAAAATATGTGTCCATTAATTTTGGGAAGCAAAATTTGGCCTTTTTATCCTTACATAGAATTCATAGAGAAATCACTGGCAGATGATGGCAAATATTAAATTAGAGGAACAGCAGATGAAGACATCTCTAATCTTGTGGCTGAAATTGTGGAGCTTGTGATTGTACTGTTGATGTAAATATGGACACAAAGAAGATACATGGCTGTATACCTCTCATATCAACATTACTGTCCTGTTGTTTTTTGTTACTTGTGAGAATCTGCTTCAATTGGTGAGTATATTGTAGGCCTGTTATGTTGTTGATTTTTTTGTGTCTTGTTTTTAATTGGAATTAAGCCAGGCAATCAGGAAACCAATAAAATCAATAGAGAATTCAATGGAGCCAGATCAGTTCCCAGGGAACACCTTTTAAAAAACAAATCCCAAAGGCAGAATAACAGAACACCACAAGGTGTTACCTCCAGCTCAAATCAGTTAAATAATCTACTAGACAAAGCCATTGTACTTATCAAGTAATGGGTAGCAAGCCCACAGCTGCCAACAGAGTCAGTCAATCTGAAGCAAATTCTTACAAGCAAATTCTAGATACTAACTGGGTTAATACACAATAACCTATATTTTGATTTAGGTATTGCTTGTTAAATAAAGTACAGAAGCTGAGTTCAAATTTTGTATTAAATCTAAACCAATATATGAAAACTGTGTCATATTTTCTGGAATCTAGAGGTAGAACATTCTGTACAACAACTATGGCAAAGTAAAGCTTATTGTAAACATTCACTAGCTCCTTGAAATTCAGGCTAACATTCTGAATAAAAATAATCATTAAAGCATCCATCTAATATTCATTCAATAAATGAATCTGATTTGGAAAGAAAATAGCAGTGATAATATGTATAAGATGTTCCTTCCCATCAAAAGCAAACCTATACTTATAAACAGTGCTTTTTTGTAAAAAAAAAAAAAAGAAGAAGAAGAAGAAAGAAAAAAAGGTGCCGGAACTCACACACATCATACAACCTGCCTTGCCTACCTACAAGGTTTACTTTTGTAGTTGAAAAAAACCCCTTCAATTTTTAGTGTATCTAAAAGACTAGAATTTTGTTCAAGGTAAGTTAATACTATTAATGTTACCATACACTGTGTGGCTTTAAATTACAAGAAGGCATTTTATTAATCTTTTGGGACATTTACCACTGGCATACCCATTTAGTTTAATGAGTGGAAATGTCAGCTTTCTACGTGGAATGAAATTGGCCCAATAGAACAAAATTTGGTTGCTTGTAAAAGACTGAATTATTTTTAAAAACAAGGTGGAAAAATTTACATTTGGAGTTTAATATAGATATTGACTTGAAACAAATTAAAGTTGAAACTTTGTCAGTGAACAGAATACTTTTAATTTATCTTTAAGTTAATCCCAATTTAATAAATAGATCTGATTAAACCTTATACTGTAGGTCTACCTTTACATCTGACCAATACATAATTAATATATATTAATAATAATAATAAAACCTCTAAATCATAAGACATTGGCTTTATTCTTATTCTTCCCCTCTGCAGTTTGAATATAAAGTATAAAAGACTAAAAAGAGATTTTCGTAGACATCCCAGCCTTTGAACTACCCAAGGAACTGAAACAGCGAAGTTTCGCTGTTGAGCAAGCTTCCACACCAGCCACCTTTTTTTCCTCTCGCTTCAACTCTTTTTAACCTCCTACCCCAGGGGTAGTCAACCTTGGCTCTTTTATGACTCGTGGACTTCAATTCCCAGAATTCCTGAGCCAGCTCCACGAGACATAAAAGAGCCAAGGTTGACTACCCCTGTCCTACCCCATCTTCTGTAAGGGAAGGCAAAAGGCTCATTCACCCTCTTGTGAAAGATGCCCTCCATGTTTATGTGTTTCCCACTGCCACCATCGACTTCCACACCACATGGTCCGACCCAGCCAATCAAGCTACGCTCTGGCTGTGGTACTTTGGTGCCTCATGGCTCCTCCTAGAGGAGGCAGACAGCACTGGAGGGGACCCCGCTCACACCGTACAGCCAGTGGGGCATTTTCAAAAACAAACGAGGATAGGAAGGGAAACAATAGGAAAAGAACACAACTCTGGAAAATCCGTCGAAAAAAGGTGCTGATTTTTTGTCATTCTATGACAAAAAAAGCCCTGCTTATAAATCAAAACAAGTTATTATGAAGCTCTCAAAGGCTCTCAAAATCTTGGATAGCAACAGAAGATAATTAACAGGTAAAGGCATCAGAAATTGTGTAACCTCTTTCTTCCTCAAGTGTCAAAAATAAATTAATTAAAATAGGGAGTGAAAGAATACATAGAAAATATGATGATGCATTCAGCAGGTGAAAATAACATGTGGCCCCATGATATTTAGAAAATTTCTAAGATCTCTTTTCAAGTGCGTGGTTTCCAAACAATTGTGAGATATTAAATAAAACATTAACTCACTTCCATATTGACATTATCCTATCATTCTAAAAAATAAAAATGACCTATGCATTTTTCCCCCTTGGGGGGAATAATGCAAAAATAGCACTAGTCAAATATTAGATAGTTGTATTTATTTGGTATTTGGTATCTCTTTAGCGTGTTTTCAACAATATAACCTAGAAAATAGTGTTGCAGACTTGAGCATTTCTTTTGAGCTTCCAGCTTAGGTAGTAATGGCCAGAATTCTAATAATCTAGGTTTTTGGAAACCAAAATTAGTTGCCCAATTAAAAGAGTGAAACATATATCTATACTCATGACAATTTGTTAACTAGGAAAATACAGGTAATCCTTGACTTACGACCACAACTAAGGCAAAATTTCTGTTGCTAAGTGAGACATTTGTTAAGTGAGCTTCACCTCATTTTAAAACCTTTCTTTCCACAGTTAAGTGCATCACTGCAGTTGTTAAGTTAGTAACAGCTTCCCCATTAACTTGGCTTGTCAGAATGTCACAAAAGGTGGTTGCATGATCTCAGGATGTTGCAACTGTCATAAATATGAGTCAGTTGCCAAGTATCCAAATTTTGATCGCATGACCATGAGATGCTGCAATAGTCATAAGTGTGAAAAACCATCATAAGTCAGTTTTTTCAGTGCTGTTGTAATTTTGAACGGTCACTAAATGAACTGTTGTAAGTCGATGACTTATCTGTATGTCACTGAAATGATTAATATCAACTTCATGATAACATCATTGCACAAATTAATTTGCATCATTTTACATTATTACACAAATTAGGCAAAATGATGCTATTATGAAAAATAAATTGATACAAAAGGCACAATTTGCATGACAACAAACAACAAACAAATATGTAAATTATAGCATTAATACTGTTTGTTATTATTAAACATATGGTTGCAGCCAATTTTTTGCTATGGTCATTAAGCAAATGATGCTGATCCTCATTTACTTTGCTTCTCGGAAGCCAACCAGGAAGATTGTAAATGGCTGGAATAAGAACGTTGGAATGCTGCAACCATCATAAATACATGCTGGTTGCCAAGTGTCCAAATTGTGATTGTGTGACTGCAAGGATGCAGCAATGGCTGAAAGTGCACTTTGTCAGCACTGCTGTAACATTAAATGGTAATTGAATGGTTGTAAATTGAAAACCATCTGTAATCATACATATATAAAATAGCAATGAAATGTTAATTTTTACATTGTGACAGAACCACACTGTGAGCTGATCAGAGAAGTTTCTTTATTGCTACTCGCCTATATACAGGAATCTCACCACATTAACTGTACTCTAGAGAACAACTGGATAAGCACTCCAGAGATTTTTTGGGGAGGAGGGGGGAGAATCAGGTCTCTATCATTTCTTCCCTGAGGAATTCCATGCTAGCCAGTCTCTTAACTCCACCCCCACACACAGAGACACACATCAGCTGCAGATTCCACTATATTATACCGTATTTTCCGGCGTATAAGACGACTGGGCGTATAAGACGACCCCCAACTTTTCCAGTTAAAATATAGAGTTTGGGCTATATCAGGGGTAGGCAACCCAAAACACTCAAAGAGCCACTTGGACACATTTCCCACCGAAAACAAAACACTGGGAGCTGCAAAACCCTTTTGATATCTAAAATGAAGATAAGACTGCATATATCCTTTTTTACCTTTATGATATATATGTGTGTGTGTGTATGTTTGTGTGTGTATATATAAAATAAAGGTAAAAAAGGATATATGCAGTGTTATCTTCATTTTAGATGTCAAAAGGGTCTCTCTCTCTCTCTCTCTGTCTCTCTTTCCTCTCTCTCTTTCCTTTCTTCTCTCTCTTTCTTTCTCTTTCCTCTTTCTCTCTTTCCTCTAACTTTCTCTCTCTCTCTTTCCTCTCTCTTTCTCTGTCTCTCTCTCTTTCCTCTTTCTCTTTCCTCTCTTTCTCTTCTCTTTCCTTTCTCTCTTTCCTCTCTCTTTTCTCAATCTTTTTTCTCTTTCCTCATTTTCTCTTTCCTCTACCCCTTTCTCTCTCTTTCCTCTCTTTTCTCTCTCTCCTCTCCTTCTCTCCCTTTCCTCTCTTTTTCTCTTTCCTCTCGCCCTCTCTCTTTCCTCTCCCTCTTTATCTCTTTCTCTTTCCTCTCTCTTTCCTTTCATCTCTCTTCTCTTTCTCTCTTTCTCTCTCTTTCCTCTCTTTCTCTTTCCTCTTTCTCTCTTTCCTCTCTCTTCTCTTTCTCTTTCTCTCTTTCCTCTAACTTTCTCTCTCTCTTTCCTCTCTCTTTCTCTTTCTCTTCCTTTCTCTTTCCTCTAACTTTCTCTCTCTTTCCTCTCTTTCTCTTCTCTTTCCTCTCTTTCTCTTTCCTCTTTCACTTTCCCTTTCCTCTCTCTTTCTCTCTTTCTCTTCTCTTTCTTTCCTCTTTCTCTTTCCTCTCTCTCTTTCCTCTTTCTCTCTTTCTCTTTCCTCTTTCTCTCTCTCTCTTCTCTTTCCTCTTTCTCTTCTCTTTCTTTCCTCTTTCTCTCTTTCTCTCTCTCCCTCTCCCTCCAGGTTAGGAGAGAGAGAGAGAGAATGAAAGGCAGACGGCGCTGAATGGGCGGGGAGGGGGAGCAGGACGGGAGGCAGCGGCTCCAGTGGCGGCGGTGGCGGCACGGCAGCGGCCACTGCAGCATCGTCGGGAGTCCACGCCGCCCCCAGCCTGGCCGCCACGTCCTCAGCCAAATGGGTGGGGAGGGGGAGCAGGACGGGAGGCAGCGGCTCCTGGCCACTGCCCCCATCGCGTCCTCAGCTGAACGGGCGGGGAGGGAGAGCAGGATGGGAGGCAACAGCTCCCAGCCGCCGCCCCCATTGCGTCCAGGGAGGGGGAGCAGGACGGGAGGCAGCGGCTCCCGGCCGCCGCCCCCATCGCGTCCTCAACTTATATAAAGGAATAAAATAGAATACCCGTATTTTACGGTGTATAAGACGACCCCCGACTTTTGAGAAGATTTTCAGGGTTTAGAAAGTCGTCTTATACGCCGGAAAATACGGTACTTTCAAATAATTTCATTAATGTAATTCAGTTATCAGTGCAACTGAAAGCAACACAAGTTTTCAAGTCATGTGATTTTAAAATCCTCCAGTAAACAAATCTGGATTCACATACATTATCCAGTACACACTCATCAATCTTTTTCCCTTTCAGTTAAGGAACATAATGTGCAGCACAGAAAAGAAGTGAAAAAAAAAGCAAAAGAATTTAAAGACATTATTCAAAAATAAAAAAATACATCTAAATGACTATTTTTGTATACCTTTGCAACTTTCAAATCATTCTTGCTTGATACATTATTGCAAACATTTTACATGCACCTTTTCTTTAAGCTTCAAACTTTTCTTTAAGAGGTACTCATCAAGTGCAACCAACTACTACGGTACCTTCTATCTTTCCTTCTTCTTCACAACTCATTCACTATTTCTTTTGCTATTTGAAGTTTATTCACCTTCTCCATATGGCCAAAGTACCTCAGTGTACTTTTTTTGTTTGTAGTAGTACTATATTTGATTCACATTCATTTATCACCCATTCTTGTCAACACTTCTTAAGTAATTCATTCCTACTGAATTTAGCTCAGTTGAATTTTCTCATCAATGTTTATAGAAATTAGAAAATACAATAATATGTCACATCCATACCTAAAATTGTTCTCTCAAGTAATTTTTTTACTCCTGGTAGATGCCTCTGCATTATTCAAGAGTCATTTCCTATTGCTTTCTTCCTAGAGCTGAGAGAGAATAACTGGCCCAAATTCACACAATTGGTTTTATTTCTACATTAGGATAAGAACTCAAAGTCTCCTAGTTTGTAGCCCAGTGCCCTAACTATCAGTGGTTCTATCCATACATGCTTACAGATTATAATATAAACTCGCTAGTCAACTGGTTACAGTATTATACTCAATAATTTCAATGTAAGCATTTAAAATTGCATTCTGCTCCTCTTCTTCATTCTTTTTCCAAATTTAATAGTGTAATTAAATAGGGTGATCTTACTACACGAACTCATTTCCTTGTTATTGCCTAGTTAAACTACAGCAATGCAATCTGTTTAGAGTGATGATGCAAATTATTACATATTTGTGTTGAACACTGCTGTGTTCAATGCCGTGGTGGTGCAGTGGTTAGAATGCAGTACTGCAGGCTAACTTTGCATTCCACTGCCAAGAGTTTGATTCTGACAGGCGGGCTCAAGGTTGACTCAGCCTTCCAAGGTTGGTAAAATGAGGACCCAGATTGTTGGGGGCAATATGCTGACTTTGTAAACTGCTTAGAGAGGGTTGTAAAGCACTGTGAAGCAGTATATAAGTCTAAGTGCTATTGCTTTTGCTATTGTGATGCAAGTAATATATAGTGTCCTTTAAAGGATATCTATCCTTATTTGGATATCATTTCTGCTTATTATAGATGTCTCTGTTTAGCCCCTCCCTCTCCAATTCAATGTCCACTTCTAAAAATTAGCTGAGAAACATTGTTTAGGGCTTCATCTGTGGATCTCACTCTTTATATAACATATATAAGTTTTTAAGAAGAAATTGGACAGCCATTTGTCCGGAATGGTATAGGGTCTCCTGTTTGAGCAGGGGATTGGACTAGAAGACCTCTAAGATCTTTTCCAACATCTCTCTTTGGTAAGTTTCCAATAGTACTTTGATTAGTAAACTGTCAGGGGGAGTTATATTACTTACTTGAGCATCTGCTTTTTAAACTGTCTTTAAATGAAATACTGTACTTTTTATTATTTCATTGTTCTGTTTTATTGTGTCTAGCTTATTATAATTTTTCTCTGTTTTATTTTCTCACTTTTGTACAGGTAGTCCTTTATTTAGACCACAATTGAGCCCAACATTTCTGTTGCTAGGTGAGACATTTGTTAAGTGAGTTTGCCCCATTTTATTACCTTACCACTGTTATTAAGTGAATCACTGCACTTGTTAAATTAGTAACACTTGGCACTTTTAAGACTTGTGGACTTCAACTCCCAGAATTCCTCAGCCATCATGGCTGGTTGAGGAATTCTGGGAGTTGAAGTCCACAGGTCTTAAAGATACTAAGTTTGTAGACCCCTGAGCTAGTGGTCGGCCCTTCTTCCTCTCTCCCTCTCCTCTTCTTCCTCCCTGCATTCTGAGCTCTCCTTCCACAGTGTAGTAAGAATGCACCCCCCAGTCCCTTCCCTGTACCCTTAAAGACACAGGAATCAAGTGCAAAGCAAGAAAGGCTCACAAAAGCCTCCCAGAATAAAGAAACACTGACTATATTTTTTTTTCTTTAAGCTGCTTCAGGCATCTCAGCTTAAACAATGTAGCAAACAGGCTCCAGCAATTGCAAAAAGTGATAACCTTAAATTAAGCCTATTTACCTATAAAGAAAACTTGCTAAAAGCCATAGACAGACTCAAGATAAGGGATAAAACTAATTACATTTGTTTAAAGGGATTAAACCTACTGAAGCAAACACTTTGGACTCATTGCTAGCCTTTGTGAAACAGACTAAAATATTCCAATAACCAAAGTACACAAACTGAGCCTCTGAATTACAAAATGCTGTAAAAACAGTATAAAAACCCTTATGGTAATCCATTCAAGCTGCCAGCTGAACAGGAACCCACTGGCTTCTGAAATAAACCCACCTCCTTTCTGACATGCTCGTCTCCCAGCTTTTCATTTCATCAGCGCTGATTGCATTCTCCTGGCTGGAGAAAACAAACCAGGGGACCTTTTCTTTCAGCAACAGCTGCTGCTTCATCCCTGTCTCTTTTTCCTCCCTGCCTGCTGAGTTCTCTTTCCACAGCTTCTTCTCCGTCCACCTTCTCTTTCCCTGTTGTCTTTTTTTTCCCCCTTCCCACCAAAACCACCTCCTTTTATATCCTCTCCTCTCCTTCCCCCCTTTTTCTTCAGTTTACCTCCAGCTCTGTGCTGCTTCCAGAAGTGCCAATCAGCTGGAGCCAATCAGCTGGAGCCCTGCCAGACCTCCTGGGGCTTCTGCCGAACCCCGACAGTCCTGCAGCCCCAGCTGCCTCTTCCTCAGGCTTGGGGGTCATTTTGGCTCATTCCCCCCTGTTATACTTCTCTAGGATGGTCGTATACCTGCCACATGCCAAAGTACCACTAGTGGTACGCGTACCACCGGTTGAAAAGCCCTGGACTAGATGACCTCCAAGGTCCCTTCCAACTTTATTATTATTAAGTAAATGATAATTTAAGACTGCGATCCAAGGAGTGCACCTCTTTGAACTCTGTAATTTTATAAATATGTATATAATTACACTGCACAACTCATTTTTTATCAAAGTGTAAATAAGATAGATTAATGGAACAATTAATCAATACAACATCTTCTAAGTATGTGGAACAATTTCCATCATCCCAACCATAATTCAGCATATCCACACAACAATTGTAACTAGAGTGGCTAGTTTAGAAATTATCTCAGAAGTAGAGAAAGGGCAACCTGATGCCTAGAATTCATTTGACTAACCCAGTGATGGCGAAACTTTTAGAGACCGAGTGCCCAAACTACAACCCAAAACCCACTTATTTATCGCCGGGTGCCAGGTGAGCATGGCCTACTAAGTGGGTGTGGCAGACTGGGTGGGTGTGGCCAAGGTGGGCGTGGTCACCTCGATGTTGCTCATGGGGAGGGATGCCTGTGGGGGCTGGGCAAGGTTGGGGGAGATCCAGGGGGTCTCTGGCAGGTGGGGCGGTGGGCAGGAGGCTCGTCCTGCGGGGTGAGGCGAGGCAAGGCGAGGCAGGGCGGGGGTGCCATTGTCGCAGGGCAAGGCAAGGCAGGGGCCAGGGCGGCTGCTGCCTGACACCATTGGCCCCCGCACACAGAGGGCAGCGAGCGCATGATGGCGATGAGGCGATGCAGTGGGTCGTGCCCAGGAAAAGGAGAACATGCAAGGCCAGGAGGGATGGGAAGGGGGGAGGGAAACCAGCCATGCCGAGATGGGACCCCAGCCACATGGGACCTCAGTGAGTTAGCAGGTGGCTAGTTGGAGAGGGACAGTTGCCATTTCTGGGGCATGGCGCATGTGCCCACAGAGAGGGCTCTGAGTGCCGCCTGTGGCACGCATGCCATAGGTTCGCCACCACTTGACTAACCTGTTTGATAATTAGCACCGTCAATGCTAATTTTGCTTTGTCTTCTCCAAATAAAACAAAATAGGACTTCAAAGATACCATGAAAATCTCAAAAAACATAACCAGTGTTAAATGTATACAAATTTTCCTTCCATGAGACATGATTTCTCTTTCCCATTTCAAAGAGAGGAAAACTAAATCATGAGAACTTGCTCTTAATACATTATCTGGGACCGACATTATCTTTTATAAGTTAAGCTATTGGCACTGAAGTATATCTTGATCACATCAGATGAAGAATGAGCTAGAGCAAAGCACAAATACATGTCAAGCTGCTTACCAAAATGCTTTCGAATTCATTTTTTATTTTTTAGACTGTTTTCAGAAATGGCCACTTTCTTTCTGAATCATTGTTGGAATTATTTTGAAGCTTGACATGTGATATATAAACAACTAGCTAACATAAATACTTATACTTAGCCAATGTTTTATGTTAATAATAGTGGGATTAGGTTTAGATCCCTGCCTCAACTATAAATGTCTTGTACAGAATGCAAGTTAGTACTTCTTTGGTTCCTTATCACAATATTTTCTACTCTGGAATATCTCAGTAGTACTAAGACATCATTTAGTGCACATTTATTTAGACATTGGGGGACATGAAAGAAGCCTCCCTGAAGCTTGCATTACTTCTGGCAGTTGGGTGTCCCCTGGGCAACAGTGTTGTCACCAGCAAATCCTTTCAATCCAGAGGCACTCTTGGGTTAGCTTTGTAGGTGATTCTGACACAAATACAAACGTTGTCATCAAGAAATATTTTTTTAAAAAGTAGAAACAAGTTTATTTTATCTCATGAACCATTAACAGTCTTTCAGAATTATGAATGTAAATTTGATTAATCAAACAAAAAAATATTTTCAGTGTATCCTTTAGGAATTTAGCTGATGGTATTTGATACAATTTACTTCGGCAATGAATGGCTAAATGCACATTCCTTAACACAGTGATGGCGAACCTTTAAGAGACTGAGTGCCCAAACTGCAACCCAAAACCCACTTATGTATCGTCGAGTGCCGGGTGGGTGTGGCCCATTGGCTGGGTGTGGCCCATTGGGTGGGCATGGATGCAGTGGTAACGGCAGACTGGGTGGGACTATAAAGTTCAATCAGTCAATTCCAACTTTGCAAGAACTCCCACCACCCCCCGCGAGAAGTTGAAATTGACTGAACCTTTTTTTTTTGCACATGGCGGAGGAGGCCTAAAGAGAAAAGGTTTTATAAAACCCAGCTGAAGGCCTAGAACTGGAGCAACGACGCGCGTGCCCACAGAGAGGGCTCTGAGTGCCGCCTCTGACACCCGTGCCATAGGTTCGCCACCACTGCCTTAACACTTCAGTAGCTGTAATGTTAAGTCAGTGAGAGCCTTTTTGTGCCCATATTTTATCTTTACTGATACTATGTTTCCATTAACCTCCCACTTAGCTAAAATCCCCACTAGGCACAATAGAATGGTATTGCTGTATGAAATAAAAACAAGTCATTAAAATAGAGTCTGATTATCAACAGAGCTTTAATCCTTGTTCAATATACATATCTCATAAGAGTGGCAGTGATAACTTGTTATCTTTCTAAATGCATTAATTTAAAAAGGGCTTTCAAATAAAACTATTCTACATGTTGCTAATTGTGTCAATTTATTTCCCTTAAAGACCATTATAATGAAGCTTTTATTATTGTAGCTTCAATCAAACAATTTGTCAGATACATTTGTCAAATGCTTATTAATAGGGACTTATTAAGAGTACAATCTATATAAGAATAAATGGCATATTACATAAATGACTTATGTATATGAATTTCATACACATGAAACATTACACATTACTAGAAATACCTCAAATCTTTTTCTATACAGTTCCTAGAAATAATGCACAAAAATGTTGCACACAATTACTTCCTTATGCATCTCTTAGATCAATTTTGCAATTTATTTAACTGATTATTGCATTGCTCTTTTCATATTCTGTACGTAAAGCTGTAATTCTAGGGACCACAATCCAGAACAAATTGTCATGATCAAAGCAGTGTAATGTGTAATATATTATATCTAAATGTTAACAAATCAGACTTCAATACTTTCCAGTGAGGAAACTTGCTATATCAGGAGTCTCAGAACAGTATTAACTACATTCTATATTACAATGCTTTTTGTTTGATTTTCTTAGCATGTGTGAATCTATCCACTGTGGTTTGTAAATTATGGACCATAGCTTAATATATGTATAACTTTCAAGTTGTGGCTTAATCAACAAATCATGCTTTAAAAAATTAATGTCATCATGAATCTAAAGGTTTAGTGAACTATAATTTCCTCACATATCTGAGGACAACTGTAACGGCATGTTAAGAACTAGAGAAAGATTTAATTCTAACAAATTCTGGGCATTCCTCCATTATCAGTTAATAATCTCAACCCCAATTCACACAGGAACCATGGTAAACATGTTTACTTCTCTTTGTACGGTCATTGTATGCTAAATAATAAATAATAATAAGAATCATGAGTAAGACTAAAAAGTCTCCATTTTAGGAACGCTGGGAGAGAAAAAGAATTTTAATGGGAAAACAATTTGGGCAACCTTATCATATTTTCCTTCAAGTAAAAATATCTGGAATTTTTTTTTTGCACTCCTATGACTTTTATGCATCCACAGTTCATTAAACCTAGCAGAAGAAATGCCTGATGTCAGTCAAATGAGAAATTACAAATCTATTACATTTTGTCCATTACATGCAAAGTCTACTAAGGCAAGGTCTGGCAAACCAAGAGTTCAGTTCACTGCAGATCAGTATAATCTTCCTTGCACAAATAGTAGCTGATTATTTCTGTTAAATACCAGAAATGCTTAAAGCAAATTAAGTAATAACATTTATCTACTTTAATAAATCTGACAACTTATTTACTGAACTGTAAAAGCTCATTTGCATACTTTGCGAAATCTGTCTTCTAGGTAAGTTGCAACTTAATATATAACATGAAGTGATATCTCTGAAAGTTTTCAAAATGCTGCTAATATAATGATAAATTCAAAGTCTTATTTCAAAAACTCATTCATAAGAGTACAGTACCACAAACTGAGCTCCAAAAGGTCAGTTTGTGACAAATCAATCTCTATTTTATGCACAGAGAGGCATGAATCATTATATAATATTGCTTATTTTAAAAAATACTCTGTACACAAATAAAACTACTGAAAGAAGTTACATGTAATAAAATAAAATTTAATAGTATTCAATTTTCGATACAAATTTTTGTTAAAAGTTCACCAGGATGCTCTAAACACTTTAAAAATTCCTGGCAAACTATTTGAATAAAATGATATATCAGCAGTTGCTAGATTTGTTTCTATATTCCATATCATAAATAAAACAAGAGAATGAACAGGTAACGTTCCAAAAATTAATTTTATATGAGCTTTAGAATCTAAAACCACCTATTCAATTATTTTTCATTATTTAAAACAAGGTGCTACCCACCTTAGTAAAAAAAAATCTCAGAAATAAGTTCTATTGAACTAAATGGAACTCACTCTCCAAAGCTGTGGTTAAAGAGTATTCAAGTACTGAGTATGCAAATACTGTATTTTAGAGCACCATGATGATTTGTGAACTTTTATGGTTGATATGTTATAAATGATAAATATTGCTACTAGTCCAAATTGACGATGGCATAAATAGAATTATTTACCTTCTGCAAATCATTCATAGGAAAAGACCACTCTTAGCTTTGGGGCTCCCAATATGGCATTCTGAGGGACCCATAAGTCCAAAACAATGTCTCTTGATATGTGCCAGATTCCCAATTCCAATCAATTTAACATTTAAAAGTAATAATAATAATGCTGAAAAGCAAAGCAACATGCTCCAGTGTGACCCTTTATTTAGCAATTTAGGCACCCAAAAACTGATCTTGTATGTGTGTGCATATGTGTGTGCATGTATGTGTGAAGTCTAATGTTTTGTTTTGAAAAATGCCCATCTCTTGAAAAAGTAATAGACTGCCTTGACAAGGAAGATGATGGAGGGTAGGTAGCACTTTCATAAGTCATTGCATTTTTGGTAACTGATAATGTACTCATTGTAATTCTGTTTTTGAATATCTTGCTTCCCAATAAGTTACTTTGCAAGAGCACTTAGTATTTTTTTTTTAACAATATTTTATTGAGTTTATAGGCATAAGGAAAAAATAGGAACAATACGGGTATGGTAAGAGAAGGGGATGAGGGGAAGGGAATAGGGGATTTAGGATAAAATAAGGATAGGTATAATCACATATTTTAACAAACAAGCTACTGTCCAGATCATAATAATGGGTAAATATCATACTTTATCATTTTTAAAATAAGCTTAACTATAGCCATATTACTAACAATTAATAAACAAATAAATTCATCTATTTAAATAAACATGAATAATAAAATCTCAAAAAGTCATGACTAACAACATTAACGGATAAAAATCACTAAATCACTAAAATTAAAGATGTTATCAACCTATTAATTATAACTCGGTTAAAAATCAATCATCTATTCTAAAATATTAAGTCCTTTTCAAATTCTAATGTGTCTCTAACCATTGATAAAAATTTTCCCAAGTTATAAAATAAACTGAGTCATCTTTTTTGTCATCTCCAATGTTAATCTATCCATTTCTGCACACTCTAAGATTTTAGTAATTATAGCCTGGTCAGATAGTAGATTCTCATTTTTCCAAAATTGGGCAAATACTATCCTCGCGGCTGTTAAAACATGCAGTATCAAGTAATCATTCTCTTTACCATAGTTAGGTCTTAATATTCCTAACAAAAACAATTCCGGTTTAAATTCTGTGTGTATTTTCATCATCTTTTCCAACCATCTATGAATCTTAGACCAGTATTTCTTAGCATATCCACCAGGCATGGTAATAAGTGCCTGGCTGTTGTTTACATTTCAAGCAAGTATCTGAAACATTTTTAAACATTTTCGCTAAACGAACTGGTGTCATATGCCATCTGTAAAACATCTTGTATAAGTTTTCTTCATATGCTACCGCTTTTGTAAGCTTAATATTTTTATCCCAAAGTTTTTGCCAGTCTTCCAAATCTATAGAATATCCAAAATTCTTTGCCCATATTATCATTGTTTCTTTCACTTGTTCTTCTTCCATCTTCCAGTTTAAAAGAAATTTATAGTTTCTTAATCAAATTCTCATCTGTTTTTAACAAAATTTTATCTAATGGAATCTGTTCTTTATAAAATCCTGTTGATTTTATATCTTTTTCGTATTTTGTTTGAATTTGCAAATAGGACCACCATGTCAAGTCAGTACCTTGTTTTTGAAGAGTTTGCCTGTCCTTAAGTTTTCCCTCTTTGTCCAAAATATCTTTATAACTAACCAGTTTATGATAGTTAATAAGGTTTGGATAAGCAAATGCTTCCATTGTTGAAAGCCACTCAGGTATTTTCATATAAATTTTATGTTTGGTTTTCTCCCATTCTGAAAGTAGTACGTTTCTAATTGCATGATTTTGAAAGTATTTATGTGCTTCAGTTTTCTCATACCATATAAAGGCGTGCCAACCTAGTTGAAGATCATGTCCGTCTAAATAAAGCAGTCTTTTATTTCTCAATACAATCCATTCTTTAAGCCAAAGCAGAATAGCTGCTTGATAATAAAGTCTCCAATCTGGAAGTCCAAAGCCCCCTCTATCCTT
Source organism: Protobothrops mucrosquamatus (assembly GCF_001527695.2). Taxonomy (NCBI): domain Eukaryota; kingdom Metazoa; phylum Chordata; class Lepidosauria; order Squamata; family Viperidae; genus Protobothrops; species Protobothrops mucrosquamatus. The sequence goes on along the minus strand of NW_015386275.1, from coordinate 187,423 downwards.
AGATTCTTGTAACAATTTACATTTGATTCTAGCTTTCTTTCTTTGCCATATAAATCTTAGAATCATTGCATTTAAATCATCAAAAAAAATCTTAGTAAGTTTAACAGGAACTGTTTGGAATAGAAAAATTAGCTTTGGTAAAATGTTCATCTTAATCGTCGCTATTCTTCCTAGGAGTGATAATTGAAGATTTTCCCACCTTTCCAGGTCTATTTTTATTTTTTTCATTAATCTCTCATAGTTATCTTCTTTTAATGTGGTATATTTTGCAGTTAGATAAATGCCCAAATATTTGACTTTTTTGACTATTTGAAGGTTTGTCATTTTAGCAAGTTGAATTTTCTGTTTATCTGTTAGGTTTTTTGTTAATACTTTAGTCTTTTCCCTATTTATTTTCAGTCCAGCCACTTCTCCAAATTTCTCAATTTTCTGCAAGAGTTCATTGGCTGTTTCCAATGGCTTGGAAAATGGTGAGAACTTTAACAAAGCAATTCAAGCGATTTATAAGAAACGAACAGCAAGAATACTTTTAAATGGAGATTATACAGATGGATTTGAGATTAAAAAAGGCACCAGACAGGGATGTCCACTGTCTCCCCTGTTATTTATTCTTACATTAGAGGTACTGGCAAGAAATATTAGACAAGATACAGAAATTAAAGGTTTGGAGATTAAAGACCAGAAATATAAATTACAGGCCTTTGCGGATGACTTGGTTTTTATTTTAGAGCACTCAGTATTAAATGGGTGATGGAGCTACAAATCAGAAGAGGACAACTTTGGAAAACTTTTTCCAAGTTATATTCCAGCAGGAGAAAGGAACTAGAAGTTTGAATTTTGGGAGGTGTTAGTGGAAAGGAGAGTATCAAGAACCCTCTGAGCTGAAGCCTGAGAATATCTGCCCTTTCAGGGAGCCAGACTAGAACTACCGTGTTTCCCCAAAAATAAGACCTAGTCTTATATTTTTTTGGCCTCCAAAAGAGGTATTGTATCTTTTTTTTTGGCGGATGTCTTATTTTTTGGGGTGGAACTGCTTCCCTCCACCTGCAAGATACCTGCCAAAGCTGCACAGGGTAAAGGCCGAAAGTGGCCAGGGGCAGCCCCACGCCCGCCTCGCACAGCCAGCATGAGTGCTGCAGTGCCTGCCAGGGCCCGAAGAGCATGGGACTGCCCCTGCCCCTGGCCCCTGCCGCATCACCACCCAGATGCCCTTGCTTCCCCCAAGCATTTCTTTGCTAACCTGCTTTTCAGCTCTGTTGCATTTCTCCATTGTGTTTCTCAGCCACCGCTGCATGCAGGGAAACAAAAGAAGTTTGTGAGACTAAAAAAAAAGTTCAATCAGACCTTTCAACTTCTCACACACACAAAAATGATCTTGCAAAGTTAGAAGGTCTGATTGAACTCTCTTTTTTTTACTCCCATAAACTTCTTTCTGGGCTCCAGCTGGGTGCTTAGTGTTACCAGTAAATACTGGTAGCATGCAGCTGGTGCCAGTGAGGTTGTCCCAGGGGGATTCTGCTGTTGCTTTGCCGCTGCTGCTGCTGGGCCATGGCTGGGTGACACCCTGCTGCTGCCTCCCAAGTTCCACTTTCACCACTGGCTTAAAGGAGAAAGGGGCTGCCTCGGTGCTGCCTCGAAGCAGCAGATGCGGTGGACCGCTCTGCCGGGGGGTGGGGATTCTGCTGTTGTTGACAGAGACTGGAAACTTTGTCTGCTTGAAAATGGGGAGGTTAGAAACAGAGTGAATCCCTCTGTTTCCAACCGCCCCATTTTCAAGCAGATGAAGGTTCCAGTCTCCCTCTAGGCGAGAAGTTTTTGGGTGCCTATGGGATGCCCAAACACTTTTTGCCCAGATGGAGAAATGATGGAGACTGGAAGCTTTGTCTGCTTAAAAATGGGGTGGTTGGAAATGGAGCAAATCCCTCCATTTCCAACCACCCTATTTTTAAGCAGACAAAGCTTCCAGTCTCTGTCATTTCTCCAAAAAGTGCACAGCGCCTCCATGCTGGACTTACTTGCGCTGCTCCAAGGGGCCGGTAGGTTGCAGCTTATTTTCAGGGGTAGGGCTTATATTAGGCCCACCCCCAAAAATTAAGCTCAGGGGTATGTCTTATTTTGGGGAAAACACGGTATTTTTAGTGCTGAGGTAGGGAAATAGTGACAAGAATGTATTAAAAACTGACTTTGTGATTACTATTTGATCCTTTGCACCTATTTTAACCAAGTGTCTCTGCTATTCTGTATCTTCCCCAAGTTCTACCCAATTAGGTTACCCTCAGAAACTTACAGAGTTTCAGATTCCTCAATTGTGGCAGTAGAACAAATGTATACTAAAGAAAAGATCATCCCCACAAGGATATTTCATGACAGAGATATAATTTGAAATTACACTAAAGGTTAGTCAGCAGGATGAATAGCTTAGTGGAGGGACAAGATAATAACTTCTAGGTATTCTTTTTAGTGCGTTTTGTGAAGTAAAATCTTTCAGAAAGTATGCAGCTAGTAACTAGAATTGGAAAAGTGAGGGATACGAAATAGTCCACTTTTATAAATTATCGATATTCCATCAAAGCTATTCTACTACTGAATCATCACATACCCAAAACTGTTTACTAATCCAAAATGGTTTCATTTATTTCAAATGCTAACAACTTGAATAATTTACTTTGTTTTTATTTAAGCATTTAAATCATTCCTACAGGGATGTTTCAGAGAAGATATATACAATGATCATACAATTGCACATTATCAAAACAAAAAGGTTATTTAATGGTTTCCTTCACATTTTATACTGTTTAGAAGTTGCCTACATTTTCTCTATGTAATTCCAATATATACTGCAAAATACACCTTCTTCCAACAACACTTACACATCCAATAAGATCAAGTATGGCAGCTGTCTGCATATTTTTAGTCAATGAGTGCATTGTCTTCTTTATAGCTGCCCCCTCCACATTTAAAGCCCTTCCCTTTTAGCATTAGGAAGTCTATTAAAATAAACTTCCTAGATATTTAACCAGGCCTGGAGTTGGTTTTGACTGAAGTAGCAATAAGCTATTTAGATACCGAAGTAGGTAAATAAGAAAGCAGGTTAATAAAATTGACTCTAGGAAAATAAACTTCCAGTTTTGCATATTTAACAGCTTTATAGCAAGATGGAATTCAGCTTGATTTTTCCTGTCCTTGTGGCAGCATGTAGAAAAAAGGAAGATCCAAGAACTAATATATGCAGCTCTTAAAGTCATAATAGAGCCTGCCAAGAGACAAATTACAATGTCTCTAAGAAAATCATAATTATAGGTAATGGCTGATAGTCTAGGAGTAGGAAAGACCATCATCATATTATATCTCACTTTTCCTCTAAAACTCAAAGGAACATAAATAACATGATTTTATTTCTTTTTTTTTAGTACAGCTCTGAAAATAAGATTAGACCATATAGTCTAACTATAGTCCATATATCTGAACTTATGTGTTGAACTTTAAATCCTTGTCAAATACATCAGGAAGACATCAGGATGTAGAAATTTGATTAGATTGATAAACGTCTAGCAATATCATTAGTAAACCACATAGATTACTTTATTGCTTCATTTTTCTAAGCTATTTCCTATCCTATTACAATACTTAGGACTTTACTGGAAAAACTCAGGAACTAGACAGATTCAAATATCATCTTATGTTGTTTCTGTTCTGTTCTGTTTCTGTTGCAAAAGTTATGTAAGTACTTGATAGATATTTACTCTGATTAATCCTGCTTTGTACAAAGATTAATTGAAGTGAAAAAACAGAATATCTTAAACAACATGCTTTTCTCTCACACTGGTGCTTTTCTGTATTAAAGGTAGAAATTGAGTTTACAACTTCATAACTTCAAGAATATAGAAGAAAGTTATCTTTTCCTAGGGATACACTAAAAGTTCCAAACTAGTTCTCAAATAACAGCAGTTGCAATCCTGATTACATAATCATTTAAATACAAATTCACAGAGTTTCTTTTATGTTTCTAAAAGATACATAATCAAACCAAAAACTTAATTTGATATATTTGCACATTCAACATGAATCTTTAAGAGCAAAAGCTTTGTACAATCCTGAATTAGGGCATGTTTATAAACCCTGGTTTACTTATTTTATGTCTAAAAATTCTGAGCACTGAAACAATTGGCAAAATGATTTATAGTAACAGTAGTAGTAAGCTCTTATGCATGTTTACTCAGAATTAAGTTCCATGGAAACTAGTTTTTATTTTATTTTATTTTTATGCAAACATGCACAAAATAGAATTCTAAGGACTGCAATGCAAACTTATCTGGGTATAAGCCCCAATTAATTCCAAATGCTTTTTTTCCAAGAATATATAAGATTGCACTATAAAAATACATTTTCCTTTAATATGTCCCACTGTTTTATCCTGGGCTTATATCGAAGTAAATATTTTAGAATTATGTATTTTTATCTTGAAAGATCACTTCATTGATGAAATCTAAAACTGAAAGATAGCAAGAAAACAAGCAAGCTCCGAGAGCACCAAGGACCCCTCATTTCAACCCTGAGCTACTAATATTCTTCTTCATTGAAAGATAGTTAGCTTGATTTGTGAATTACATTTTTCATCCTTAATATATTATGTTGCAGAAGAAATTTAAGGAGAGCTTACCTAGGATTGAACTAATAAGATATATGCATGAAAACACATTTTCATGGCCTGTGCAAATGTGAGACTGCTTGATCATGTGTCATATCTATGAATTTATCTTTTTATATGCAATCAAAAAGAAACACAAAAAATATCCAAGTATTAGTTTTAATGATAATAATACCTGGGAATTACCTGGGAGGTAATCTATGAATAGTTAAACTGAGAGATGGCAAATGTTAGCTTTTGCATATAATTTTCTTTTATCTTTCAGTGCCAGTGGCAAAATCCATTAGAAAATTGTCTTTGGAATCCTCACTTAGCAGGAACAAGAGCTGTACAATGTAAAATGCTCTTGTACTGAGTAACTGTTCATTTCCAGGTAGATATATGCAGAATACTTCTGGGAATTGCATGCCTAACACTTGAAAGGTCTTATAACGACATTGGATGATGTTTCTGTTGTTCTTAGAACTATGTATTATTCTTGATAACATTCAGGCAGAAGGATTTGTGTCATTGAAAAAACTGGTTTTCACAAAAAATGCTCTAGTTGTGCTAAACATCTGCTTGTGAACTTTCACATGCTCATAGTCTTGAGCAGCAGGCATTTCAGTGAAAAGAGGGAGAGGATAAACAAACCGATTCAGCAGTGAAGTTACCAGGCATGTAAACACTGATGACATTGCTGCTTCAATCATATTACTTGGCACCAGGGCATTTTTTCTCGTAGAACACCCAGAACGGAATTCCGGCACCTTTTTTGGATGGAACCTTGTAAGGTAGGCAAGGCGGGTTGTATGACGTGTGTGAGTTCCAGCACCTTTTTTTTTTTTTTTTAGAAAAAAAGCACTTCTTGGCACAATATATTATCAATAATGTCAGAACTGATCCAACCATCCAACTTAAAAAACCTATCATATACAAGGTAATATGGAGCAATACTTAATGGCTCTTATTTCATAAAAGCATATTTCCCAATTCTCCCATTTCTCAAAGCCGTATAAACAGAGATTCTAGAAGTAAGTCACTTTTAGATAATCCCATCCAACAACATCAAATCACAATAGTTACACTTTGACCTTTGAGGATTTGAAAAACAATCAATTTTCCCCTTTTATCATCAAGATGTCTCAATAGATTTGCTGTGCAAGAAACAGTATCTCTGTATCACACAACACATACATAAATTATGAGGTATATTCCTAGAGTATATGCTCTACTCTGTTAATTCAGCATGTTTTATTGCTTTTTCCCATCTCCCAAACACACACTATTGCATTTCATACCTGCCCTGATTATTTCCTGCATCTTACATTTTCACCTCACACCTCTTCTTTGTATGGAGATTGGGTCATGACAATCTACTGCTATCACAATTACTTCCCCTTATATTAATGCTCATGATCTTTCTTTAATGCATATGGAACCTATGCAAGCAAGATGCACTTTCAATGTGATTCTAATATTTTTGATATTGAAGGATGCCTATTCATTGACTTTGTAATTGAAAATCACGTTTTGTCCACTTTCCATTGAATTTGATAGCAAAACTTCTAATTTAGTTTAATGAAATGAGTTTCATCTACTAATTTAAGTAGATGAAAAGGTATAGATTTTTTTAAAATTCAGAATTTTAGCTATTATTTAAAAAGGATGTATGTGATACTTTTTAAAAATTCTGATAGTTTCAAAGTTTTGGCTATTAAAAGGAAAAGAAACAAACAGAAAACTCTTATGCCCTCTCCTCCATCCCAAGACCCTTCAACAGGCTTTTTAAAATACATATGCAAAGCAAGAGTAGGAGAATTATTCCATAATACTTTATACCATAAAACATAGGGGGGGGTGTGTTCCCTTATACTGAATCCTAAGTGCAAAAGATCTAATTTTCAACTGAACTTCTACCTTCTGAATTAACAAAGTGTTTTGTTCTTTCTCCCAAATAGACTTAGCTTTATGGTCTGTTTAGCAGTGCAGCTACCTTCTGCATACCAATTTAGGGGCTGTGAAGACATTCTAACAGTCCTTGATAACAGCCTTGCACCTTTTCAGTCACACATGCATTGATTCTGGATATTTTAAAAGGAGACTTTAAATAAAAAAGGAACATGATAACAATGGGAAGCTTTTTGTTTTGCTAAGATATCTACCTTTCTTGTTAGATCCACATTTCTTATTTAACATCATATTCAGGTTGAAATTCAGAACTGCAAGTGGCAGCAGGAGCTATTTTGCATTTTCCTTAGGTATCAAAACCATATGGTAGATACAAATAAGGGAAAAGACAAAACCTTGTCATATCCTTAAATAAACAGATGGGGAGGCGGTGATTGTAAATGATTGGAGATGTATTTGGAACACCATACAGTCAAAAGTGCCCAATACTGCAGTACTTTCTAAAAGATCAGATAAACTAATCTTTGGATTTTAGTTTTCTTTACTTAATTAAATATAAGAAGTTTTGTTTCTTTTCCCTCTCCATTTGAAAAGGAGAGACTCACCAGGTCATCCTGATACCTGAAGGTCAATCTTGCTCACTTCGACTGTAGTTCTCCCTTTAGGACCCCCAGAATACTTGGTTGTCTTTCTCGCCTTTATTGCCACCACCCCTTCGTCCTCCTCCTTCCTCCGGTTCTCCCCCAGTCAGTCGCTTCTTCCTCACAATTCTAGAAGGCAGTGAGAAGTCGCTTGTTAAGCCTTTGCCCCGCATCCGCAATCAGATCCCATGATCGCAATCCACATCTCGGCAGATGTACCAGAGAATCACATATAGGATGAGGAGGATGGCGAAAATGAACAAAGCCACCAGAATCGCCTTGGTCACAGGAGAAATGAGGGACTGCATGACACCCGGGGAGAGCAGTAGCCGAAGACGATCAGTTGGCAATCAAGACCACGTTCAGGAAGAAATGCTAGGAACTGAAAGCCCGCTGATGAATAACCAAGTAGGCGCAGGTAGAAACAGCTGCTGCTGCCTCAGCAGCAGCAGCCAGAGCAAACGGAGCTTCCCCAGCTGTCTGAAATAGCCCAGCTAAAACCCGGGCCACATCTGCATTGGTTCGTGCCAAGCTGCCAACCAGAGGATGCGAAGCAGAGCCGCCGGACGGGCGGGCGAGCTTCTCACCACCTCCCTTCAGAGTGCCCGAGAAGAGATGGACCCGCGGGCGTTCGTTCACAAGCCTCCGCTCCTCGGGTCCTGCTGCTGCTTGGATCCCTCGGCTGCGAAGAAGCTGAGAAGCACTTCTTTAGGGAGCAGAGGGGGCAGGCGTAGAGAAGTTAGCGCTTCAAACGGCGCTGCCATGGGAGCCCGGAGGAAGGGAGGGGGCCACAAAGGGGATCCGTTCTCTTTCTCTTGCCGCTGCGCTCGCCTCCCGTTCAGGGACGCGTTGGAGATACGCGCCAGGACTCGGCGGCTCGGTGCGTACCTTTAAAGTTGAACGGAGACGCCGAGGCCGCTTGTAAAGAACGGCAGCCGCTGGGAAAAACAAGGCGCCCCGAAAGCTGTCTGCCGAAAGCCATGAAAGGTCAGGAGCGCGGCGGGAAAGAAGGAGGAGACGCGCGCCTCGAAGTTCCTTCTGCTCGCCCTGAGGCGCTTCCCCCTCGGTTGAGCAGCGGCGTGCAGAGGGAGCGTCTCAAAGTCTGTCTGTGGAGCGTTTTCTGCAGAGGAAGCCGTCTCGCTGCAGCAAGGGAACCTGACTGATTAGTATTCCACCAGCAAAGCCTGTTCTCTCTTTTTCCCGCCTCCTTCCCACTCGCCCGCCCCTCGCGCCTTGTCTCGTCCTTCTCCTCTCGCAAACGCCATGCATCTGGGGAAACCTCGCCTGTTACTGACGACGCATGTCTTTGCCTGGGTTGTGACTGTAATTACAGGGGAATGTGAGAAAAGCTGTGCGCCTATGGACATAGGGGAGACTCGGGTTTATAACTCCCACCTCTCGTTGAGTTTAATCGGGTGATCTTCGCTTCAGTTTCCATTAGGCATCTAATGCAACTGCGACCAGAGGAGGAGAGGAAGATTTGGTTTTTTTTCTTTCTCTAAAAAAATAAATAAGGAATAGGACAGGAATGGGGAGCAGTTCAGGCAAGTAGCTCAGAAATCCAACTACATCCATAGGTTGTACTCCAGATTAATCCAGAAAAAGATGCCCTCATTGGTACTGTGGATTCAAGATGCATTCTACTCATCACAGGTTGATTGCATCACCCAATGCTGCTTGTGCTGTATGCAGACTGAATACCATGATGTTATGTCATTTCACCTAATATCAACAGCAATATTATCCAGTGAGGGCTCCTTCAGTTGATTTATTGTGCAAATCAGCCCTCTGGAAATTACTCAAGGTATGCTGTAGGGCTACTCTGCTCTATCAGGAAATGTATTACAGTTGGGACTGTAAATTGTGATACAGTTGGGAAATAAATATATACTTATAGAAAGAGGAGAATGTATAGAATCTGCATGTGGCCTTACACATGATGATCATATCTATTGTGGGAAGAATCCAGAGAAAGAAATATTTTGGGAAATATTAAAAAGGCAGAATATATTTCCCTAAAGGATTTTAAAGGCAGAAACCAACACCTCCCTCCAAAGTCTCTCTGCCCCAAACAGAAACCAGGTCTGCAGAAATGCAGATGTGATAATCTTGTCAGAAAGATTGGAGTCAGGAAGCTGGGATTAGAAAGAAAGATACCTAGAATTAACAATCCCTCCCACAAAAAATCCAATAGCCATCAGCCACAGCCCCAAGGAAGCAGGATATGACTTTTGGGACATAATAGGATTAACCCACCACCATCAGAATACCAAAAAGGCACACTCAGATTCAGGTCAAAGTTCATGACATAGGAACAATTCCAAACAAAATTCCAAGAAGGTATAAAAACCCACTCCCTACTACATGTGGTCAGTTTTTTTCCCAGAGCCATCTTTCTGTCTGGCTCTCCTCTTCAATAAACTGCAACCTTCTTTTTAAAGCAGTCGCCATGTTGTTTATTCCTGGCTTGGACTGGACCCTGATGAAGATTTTTCCTTCAACACTGTGATGTGGTTTGTGGGTGTAAGGTGTGGGATAAAGCATTCCAGTTTAATACAATTAACCTTTACTTGGAAAAACATCTCACTTGGGGCTTTTTATGTGGACATTTGTATCCACATGAGTGTGCACAAATTTACATCACAGACTATATAATTTCACCTGAATGATAAAGTGAGCAATACACCACCCATATTTTAGGTGTATATTTTCAATGATATACAAAAGCTGTAGAACAACATTTCCAAATTACACCGCAATCCAAAACCCACTTATTTATTGCAAAGTGCCAGGGCCACATCAGCATTGTAGTTCCCTCAGGGAGGGTGGGGGTGTGTGGCCCACTGGGTGGGCGTGGCCAGGGTGGTCACAGCAGACTGGGTGGGTGTGGCCAGGTAGGCATGGCCTCCTCGATGCTCTAACACCTCTACTCGAGCTTGCTAGCCGGCCGTTTTGCATGCTTTGTGCTGGGTGGGGCTGCTGCTCCGGGCGGCGGTGGCCTAATGCAGGGCTTTTCAATATAAAATTTTTATTATTTTTCATCATAAAAAAAAACATCACAAATGTTACACAATGCTATAGAAAAAAAAACCCCACCCCCCACCCCCCCGGACTTCCCAAACCTAATCCCAGGATAATATTCAGATATAAGTAAACAAATATTAATATCTCTAACTCCACTAAGTATATTATTCTACATAAGTAGGTAAAATATATAAAAGAAAAAAAAAAGAACAAATTTATTAAGAACCTAAATTATATTCCACCACTCTATGCTTCTTTTGAATATAAGCAATCCATCTTCTCCATATTAATAAATTATTCATTTGAGTAGTTCTTCAGGTAAGCCGAAATCTTTACCATTTCAGCAGAGTACGAAACTTTCAATCTCCAGTCTTCCATTGTAGGTCTACATCTATAANGAGTTTCTAACCAATTCAAACTGAGCAAAATTTCCTTCTCTCATCTGGGTATTGTATTGACTTTTATTCCATGTTATAATTATAAATAAGTTATCCGCTTTGTTGTGGTTTCCAAAAAATTGTATCTGAGTGTCAATCTTTGTTATTTTTAATATTTGAACTAAGCCAGTTACAGTTAGTTCTTGATCATCCAAGTTATTCATCCGTTGTAGGTAACGTTGTATAGAATTAGTTGACTCAGTGATTATCACCTTTTCTCCCAGCATAGATTCATCATTAAGTTGTAAGCATAATATCTCTGTCTCCTTAGAACGTGTGTCTCGATATGTGAAAGCCTGTTCAGAATTGCTCTGTTGTTCCTCTGTTGTTCCTTGTTCCATGGCTTGATTCATTATTGAAGGATGAGTTGGAAGTGCCAAGATAGCATCTTTAGATTGTCTCCTAAATTTCCAATAAGTTTTAAAGTCTTCATTTTCCAGACTCTCCTCTACAATTTCAAGTCTGTAATCACTTGCTTCTGCTCTTTGTTCGTTTTCCTCCACCCTTTCTGCCACCGCATCTACATATTCAGCCAGACCTTGAAAAACGGTTGTCACATTCAAACAAAAGCCCTCATGTTTCTGTAATAAGTCTTGTTGTTGTTGTAATAAGTCCTGTTGTTGTTGTATTACTTGGTCAAATCCATTTTGCATTTTAACATCCATCGCTTGAAACGACTCAATCATTTGTTTAATAGTTACAGACATCAAGTCCTGCAACCTACCAGAGGGCGTTGGAGGTGGAGAAGATGACGGGGGTGGCTGGTGGGAGATTTTAGAAGTTGATTGGGATAGCTGGGACATCGGGGATGTAGTTAATTTTAAAGTTGAAGGCACGGTTTTTCTCAAAGCCATGTTAGCAGTAAATTTCCAATTAGAAAAGAGTCTTATAAGCAATTCAGCCAGAGCAAATAATACGCAGATTAAAAGTAACAAAAGTTCCAGACCAGAAATCACTTTCACTTCTTGCTGAAAAGTATCAATCCATCGCCATTTTAAGTTCACTTTCCCTCAATCCACCTCAAGTATAGAGAAGAACTTATTATCCAAGTTAGAGCAAAGTTCAAGATAAAAAGCAAACTTCCAGGGTCGGTTCGTCCGCTTACAAAAAAACCTCACAGTTCACTTTAAGTTGCAGCAGTGGCGGCGGCTTCTAGCTTCGCCGAAGCGAAGGCGTCCTGGATCGTGGAGAAACCTCGGGGCTCCAGAGGAGTTCTCACCTACATCGTCCACATGGGACGACTCGGGAACTCAACTCCTACCCCGGGCAGCTCACCTATCCCCTTATGCCCAGGGGAAGGGTATCAAGCCGTTTGACAGCAGATGCTAGCTGTCAAAACGGCTTTTACGCTGAAACAGGCGGGAGGCAGCAAACAGCTGCGTCCGACGAGGTCGCCAGCCACCGGNGTTGCAGCATCTCCAGGGTCTTGTGATTTACATTCAGATGCTTGGCAACTGATTCATATTTATGACGGTCACAGTGTCCCAGGGTCATGTGAAGTGACCAAAACCTGCTGCAACCACCCAGCAGATGGGGGGAATAAAAACCAAACACCCCCCACCCCACCCCCGCTGCCAATCCTCAACAGAAATGCTCACAACAATGGAAACCTCGGACAGGAGGAAGAGCGCTGCTGGGTGGGCAGGCAGGTGTCTAGCTCGGCCGTGGCTTGGGGGGCACTTTTTTCAGTGCCATTGTAACTTCAAACAGTCACTAAGTGAACTGTTGTAAGTCGAGGACTACCTGTACTTTATCACTTTTTTCCTGTTTTTTTTTGGGTCATCAAGTTTTTGACACCTTGCTGGACGCCTGGTGGTACTCGGATGTTGCCATATCCTAAAAGTGGTACAATGGGTGAAAAGGTTGAAAAGCCCTGGCCTAATGGACCTGTGCGAGCTGCTAGTGGCGGCGGTGCGTGTGCCCACAGAGAAGGTTCCCCCCCACTGTTATAGAATAAACTGAAGGCAGCAAGCTTAGAAAACTCATACATTGAGATAAAATATAGAGTGAATACATATAAACAGATTACAAATTTATTTCCATGCAATCTATGAACAATTGCTAGAAAACCCAAAGTTTAATATATTGTCATATTGGAGCTCTATGGATGAAATGCCACACAGATGGCAGGCAAGGCTACAAAGTTTGTGTTTTAATATATAAATCTGCTTAATAATGAAACTTTTTTTTCTCAGTAAGTAGAAAAGAACTAGCCAGTATGTTGCTTTCCCTTATCCACACAATTGAAAAAACATATTAAAAAAATGTTAAACAAGGTCATCAGAGTCATTAGGATGCTAAGCTTCCTATAAAGAAGGGCTACAGCATTTATCTTTTAGAAAGAAGGTAGATAAATAAAGTAAAGTAAAAAGAAAGTAAAAGACATGGAGAAATTGAGAAGGGTTTTAAAAAACTTTTTGACTTACTAAAAGAAAGGAATTCTATACATAGTTATAGTTAAACAATGGCATTTTTCTACCAGTAAATAAGGTGATGATCATCAATTTGATTGACTTTAAAAGGTAATTTCACAGATTAATTTTTAAAGGGTTCAGTGCTGCCAGCCTTTACTCAAACTTGAAACACCCGAGGCAAAGATTCACAGGCACAGTTCTTACATTTTTTTCCATTGCAGATATTAGAAAGGCCATTAATAACAAGCAGCTATAATATTTCTTTTAGGGTCACTATAAAGAGCAACTGCTGATAGGTGTATAGAAGAGAGAAGGGGAAGGGAAGATAGATACATCTGTCCCAAAGTTCAATTCCTGTTTGTTTCCTCACGTCTTTATGTCATAATCGACTCATAGCCATTCACATCTCAATGAAAAGTGGTTGGCATCTATGTATTATTGTTGTAATAGGCCAGTCTTGGGTCAGAATATCTTGGCAGCTATGAGAGATAGCTTGAGGAAGGTAGAAAAAAAAGAACCATTATTACAGTAATGAGGTACAGGTGGCAACCTTGTGCAAATTTGGGTGGCCTTCAGCATGTTGCACCATGTATGGTAGAGAAAGATAAAATAATTACACCGGGAAGTCATTATCAATAGTGTTTGCTTTTTATATTGGGTAATTATTTATTTTAATTGCTTTCCTAATTGTTCTAATTAATGTATTCATTAGAGGTCTTCATCGTTGACTCATTGCATGTATATATCCAGCTGGTATCAGCCATGAAAAGCTTGATACCACCTCTTGTCATCACATATACAAATCTCTAGAATCAGATTTACCATCTTTTCAAAACCAGTTGCTAGGGAATAGGGAGAGTAGTACTCTTTTGGGTCTAACGTGAGATTTTCAAACATCTGGACATCTGACAAAGTTCTCCTTCTGTTCTAACATATTTTAGGAAGTTGAATTTAATTATAAAAAATAAATTGTAAAAAAACCAAAAGTGTAAGTGATTGAGAAGAGGATGGGAATGTAGCAAAGCAATGTCAGATATAACATAGATGAAGAGGAGATGGATGGAGAGCAGTTCTTGAACAATTTACAATTTAATGCTGGTAGTAAACTCTAAGGCAGAACACTCTTTGTTGAGAAACAAATTTTGTGGCTAGACTGGATGTACTGAATGGAACAGTGAATGGATGGGAGCTGCTGTCTTTGAAGAAAGCTTTTAGATGAACTACAGTTAAAAATTGTAAATTGGAATAAACAGGAAAAATGCATGATTCTAATGCAAACTTTAATGAAACAAATCGTGCAGAAATGGGAAAAAAGCTGAATTTAATTTTGAAAAATGAGAAATTGAGCAAAAGTAAACTTGACAGATTTATTTATTCCTATGATAAGTATATTCAGAATTGCAGACTGAATCTTTTATGGTGGATTAATTTTCTTTGAACTGAAATATTGTTGAAATTAGAACACTGTCAGTTGCCAGGACTACAGCAATTATTTCTAAGCATTGCACTTTTGCTACTTGACTTGGATTTCTTTTTTTAAATAATAATTTTATTAAAAATTACAGTTGCAAAGATAAAACTAATACAAACTAAGAAAAATAAAAGATTAAAAATGATGCAGAAAAAAATGGAAAGAAAAATGGAAAATAAAGAAAAAAAATAACAATAAAACAGGAGAAAGAAATATATAAAGAAATACAGATAGTCCTTGACTTATACCAGTTCATTTAGTGACCATTCAAAGTTACAATGGCACTGAAAAATGTGACTGATGACCATTTTTCACAATTATGACCTTTGTAGCATCCCCATGATCATGTGATCAAAATTCAAATGCTTGGCAACTGGTTCATATTTATGACCGTTGCTGTCACCTTTTGCAACCTTCTCATAAGCAAAGTCAATGGTGGAACCAGATTCACTTAAAACAAGTTACTAACTTATCAACTGCAGTGATTCACTTAACTATGGCAAAAAAGGGTCTTAAAAAGGGGGAAAACTCACTTAACAAATGTCTCACTTAACAACAGAAATTTTGGGCTTAATTGTGGTCAAAAGTTGAGGACTAACTTATCCTTTCAACCCAACTATAAAGAATTTTAGTAGCTTATCTCCTCTTAAAATACATCAAATAATCTCTTCTTCTCATCCCATCTCTTTTCTATAAACAAACCCCTAATGCTTCATCTTTTTAGTGCTGATCAGTAAAAGTCCATTAAGGTTGACAGATTCATTATATACCTTGACTTGAGAAGGGCTGCTATAGCTCAGACCGCAAACCAGCTTGAGCCAAGTCTAGGAAAGATACAGTAGATCTATCTGCAGTTCCTTCTTGTGTTAGCTAAATTGAACATTTACATTCAGGGTCAGGATATCTTAGAATATTTGGAATCGAGACAACAATTATTATGCTTTATGCCTTATGAACAGCTACAGGCACTGTGGTCAGGATGATATATGCTAATTTATTTCTATATAACCAAGGAAAGTTTTCCATTCCTGTACTAGAATATTCCCTATTTGGGGGCGGGGGGGAGGAGGATAAGAAACAAATCAATGATTCTAATCCTTCTGTTTCTGAAAGTGTAATTTTCAGCTGGGATGAATTTTATGCTAGGCATAGACTTTGTTGGAAAACAGTGGATTGGAATCTCTGCAAGTGGAACACTAATAAGTGAAAGTAAGCAGGATCTAAACTGAAAAACAGAAGCACTGAATGAAATTACAAAATCTGATTAAATATAAAGCAGATATATAATACATGTTTCACAACAAATGAGACTATCTTCCAGTTTTATTACACAAATGTCTCTCATGTACCTGTATTCAATATGAAGCAACTTTCTGCTGAAAAACTTAACAAAAAACATCAATATCAAAGATATTTAAATCATATGATGTTTCCATAGAAAGCTGTAATAGTAGTGAAAATAATAGTTTTAATGTACAATAATGTATAAAGATTTACAATCAGAAACTGAAGGGAAAGTGAACAAAATGAAAAGAAGTGTGGAAGATAAACTCACTTTTACTTATCTTTGAGAATGAATGTGAACGTCATTGTATATTCCTGGACTTTTTCATATTTTCATATTTAACAACATCTGCAACATATGTGTGTGCGTGTGTGTGTATAATCAGATGTGGTCATCTGGTGACCTGTTTTACGGTTGCCACAACCTACGGCCCTAGTTGCCTGGCTCAATCACCTTCGTAACTCAAGGACTACAGATAATCCCCGAGTTACAAGGGTTCACTTAGCACCCGTTTCAAGTTAACCCTAACCCTAACCCCCTAGTGCTTACAAGCAAGTCCCCAAATCATGAATCTTGCAGCACCACGGCATTTGTTCGCCCTTACGAATGACTGCAGAGGCTCTTCAACATTCACCCTATTCCCCCCTCCCCGCAACTGCTTCCCCCTCCCTTCCTGCTGCGCCGGACACAACTTGCAAAAATCCTCTCTGCCGTGGTTTCTTTCCCTTTGAGGGAGAGGAGAATCAGCTTGGAAATGCTTTTCGAACCAAGAATGGAAATTTCTGGAGTCCGTGATTTCATGCAAGTGTTTGAAATTGCACCAAATCACAAACCTCAGAAACTTTCATTCTCTATGCGAAGGGTGTTTGCAATGCCTGTCTCCTACTCCTGCCCCGAACTCCTTTCTGCCTGAGGGCAGGCCCAAAGCCTTCAACTGAGGGAGAAGGCCAGGCCCCTTGCACCTGCATCCAGTCAGCCGGAGCTCGCTGCGCTGGGGGAGGAAATGACCCTGTTGTCTCTGGAGCCTCGGAGGTCTCCTCCAAGCTGCTCAGAACGGAGGCTGGGGGAGGCTTCTGTGTGCCTCTGGAGGTTGGATCCAGGCCTCGGAGGCCTGCTCCAAGCCATTGCCGCCCAGAACAGAGGCCAAGGGAGGCTTCTGTGTGTTCCAGAGGTCGGAACCAGGCCTCGAAGGCTGCTCCAAACTCCCCGTGGCCTTCCCCATCCTGAGATACCTCAGGTGCACTTAATGAGCCATGTGTGTCTTAATGAGCAGGGAGTGATCTTGTTCGAAGTACAAGATTCACTCCCACGAACTTTCGAGTTACAAATGGAATGGGTAGGCTCCATTCCATTCGTAACTCAAGGACTACCTCTATTAATGTTTTTCTTATGGTTCACTTTGAATTTTATGTAAAGCTAATAAAAAAGTACATTGTTCCTTAGTAAATTTACAGCTTTGCTGCAAGAATTGAAGGTATATAGATTTGCTTTATTGAGCTCAGGAATAGAAAAAGATGAATTTTGGACTAAAAAAGCAAAGAGAGCTTTTCAGAAGGAAGGCAATGTCAAACTTAGACAAAATTATGAAGGACAAGGATTTTTCTATAGCAATAAAAATCAGAATAATTAAAATAATAGCCAACCAAAGTCAAATAAAAAAATAATGGAGTAATGTTCGATGAACAAAATTCATATATTTAAATAATGCAAATAAATGATGCAAGTGTTGATTGGATTAGAAAAAAATACACTTCACAGTCAAAAGGGCAGATAATCAATAATATGGATACATTGAATCAAGGAGGTTATAAATCAATAAAATCTTTGGAAAAGCTAAACTCATTATTAAAGAAAAATGAGAGGATGAGCATTTTTACATGTATCCACCAAAACTCAAACCTAATTTGATGGTATCTAATAGCCATATAAATTATATAAATAAATGAGGAAAAAAATAGTGAAACCATCTATGGAAACAGGCTGGAGTTGACCAAAATCAACATCAAAAAGGGAAATTATTTTAAAAGAAAACACAAAATGCTATTTTGCATTATTCTGCAACATTACACAATTTTAACTTCTTTCTGTGTCTAACAGTATCTAACAGTGCCACCTAATGGACTTAGTCAGAAAATGCCTACAAAGCTTTTTACAGCCAGCTTATTATTCTTTCGCCACTGCAGAATTAAGATGCTATCAGCCCATCCTTGAACTGACAGAAAATTATATTGACATTACATTTTCTCTTTGCATTGCCAGTTTCTCCCTTGCCTTTATTGCCTGTGTTCCTATTC
This sequence comes from Protobothrops mucrosquamatus, assembly GCF_001527695.2. NCBI lineage: Eukaryota > Metazoa > Chordata > Lepidosauria > Squamata > Viperidae > Protobothrops > Protobothrops mucrosquamatus. The sequence continues at coordinate 169,319 of NW_015386275.1, read as the reverse complement.
ACTAAATTTACTTGACTTCACTTTAAATACTGTAATCGGTAACAGCATAATAAGTTTTATGCACTATGAAGCTGCATTGGAATGCTAATACCACTTTAAGAAGCCCAACTAATCATGGCCTATGAGAATATTCTTTGTACACTGGAAGCGCAATGAAGGCAAACTTCAAGAGCAGAATAGAACAAAGAGTTGCTGCCCACAGGTTTGTGCTGTGGTTAGGTATAAGGAGTCTATTTAGCATTAGCTTATTTAATGAATTTAGTATCAGCTTTCTTTTACAAGTACACTCTAGATCAGGAGTAGGCAACCCAAAACACTCAAAGAGCCACTTGGACATGTTTCCCACCGAAAACAAAACACTGGGAGCCGCAAAACCCTTTTGATATCTAAAATGAAGATAACACTGCATATATCCTTTTTTACCATACATACATACATACATACATACATACATACATACATACATACATATATATATATATATATATATATATATATATATATATATATATATATATATATATATATATTTGTTTTCGTAGATTTTCACGGGTACAGGTATGCAGGTCTTGGCGTATTCGGGTCTTTTCCCATGTAAGATTGAAAGTATCTTGGCGACGTTTCGACGAGGTCCCACTCGTCATCTTCAGGCTGGGGTCTTCGGCTTCGTGCCTGTGCGAGCAAAGTGTGATCGGAGCTGCCGTCTCTCTATAAATAGTGGTGGGGGTGTGTGGAGTTGCTGTAGGTGAATTGGTTGGCTGTGTGGGAGCCATTGTTTGC
>NW_015386275.1:150263-168439 GCF_001527695.2 Protobothrops mucrosquamatus | reverse complement strand
GGCTGTGTGCCCATTAGTCTTTTGTGTTATAACGACCTGGGTAATGGGTTGTGTGATTACATCCTGAGATCTAGTGTAGTGATATCCTGAGTTTTGTGTTGCAACATCCTGGGTGGTTGGCTGTGTTGTAACATCCTGAGCTTTAGCATTGTAACCTCCTGAGTTCTGTGATGTGATGTCCAGAGCAGAAGGCTGTGATGTAGCATACTGGGCTTTGGTTTGGCTCCGAGTTTGCGGTCTAGCTCTGTGTTCATGGCGTGTGTCCGTTTGCTTTGTGTGGGGGTCGGAGGGAGGTGCAGCAGCTGGTGATGTCGTCGTGGTTGGCTTCTGGATGGTGGTTGCATTTCGTCTGAGAGATGGGTTTGAGCTTGGGTTTGGGTCTGGTGAGGGTGAATGGTGGTGGCATACTGTGTTGTTCTGGGTCCGGTGTCAGTTTTTGTGGCTAGGACCCGTTTGTTGATTAGGGCTAGTTTCCAGATGTCTGGTAGGCGGGAGGTATTGTCACGTTTATTCATGTTGTGGGGGTGTTTTTCTATTTCGATGGCTTTCATAATTATTCTCTTGTTGTGGTATTCAGTTTTGGAGATTAGTTTGGTTCCTTCAAAATCAATTTCATGTCCTGTAGCTTTAAGGTGCTGGAAGAGGGAGGAAGTTTTTTCTTCTTTTCTGACTGCGTTCTTGTGTTCTGCGATGCGGGCATTTATTCTCCTATTAGTTTCTCCAATGTATGTGGCTGGGCAGATTTTGCATGGTATGTCATAGACTCCTTGGTTTTCTAGCTAGATCCTGTCTTTGGGGTTTCTTAAGATGTTGGCTATTTTTTGGTCGATGCCGAAGGCTGTCTTGATATTGTGTTTGTGGAGAATTTTGCTGATTTTATCACCACTCAGACCCATAGTCAGCTCCATAGGCTCACCTCTACGGAATCTTGCCAAATTTCTCACCAAACAACTTCAGCCCTACACAGAATCCATCTCCTCACACATACAAAACTCACTCCACTTCATAGAAACAATAAAGAAACAAAACCTACAACCCAGCGACCTACTCGTGAGCTTCGATGTCACATCCCTCTTCACCCAAGTGCCTATCAAAGAAGCCTTGACAGCTATCCAAAACAAATACAACCCCCCCAAAGCACATCCTAGATCTGACCAACCACTGCCTAACCAACACATACTTCATCCACAATGGACAAAGATACAAACAGATAGAAGGAGCACCTATGGGATCACCCCTCTCACCCGTCATCGCAAACCTATACATGGAACACTTCGAAACCAATGCTTTAGACAAATCTGAACACAAACCCAAACTCTGACTCAGATATGTAGATGACACTTTTGTAATTTGGCCACATGAGAAAGAAAAACTGGACAACTTCCTCACAAATCTCAACAGCCTACACCCCAAAATACAATTCACGATGGAAATAGAAGCTAACAACCAACTCCCCTTTCTGGACGTCCTAATCTACAAAAAACTACTTAAACGCACAATCCCACCGCCACCCTGCACAGATCAACTCCATAGCCAAGACCCGTAGCCAAGACCCTCATCTCCAGAACCAAACGCCTAGCCGACAAAGATCAACTGAAAACTGAATTACACACTCTCACAAACGTATTAATCTCCAACAGATTCCAAAGAAATACAATTACCAACCTAATCCAAAGGGAACCCCCCCCAAGAACCGAGACATAGAACAGTACAACGACATCACCCTCCTCCCCTACATCAAAGGCACCACAGATAAAATCAGCAAAATTCAGGATTGCAACTGCTGTTATTTGAGAACTAGTTTGGAACTTTTAGTGTATCCCTAGGAAAAGATAACTTTCTTCTATATTCTTGAAGTTATGAAGTTGTAAACTCAATTTCTACCTTTAATACAGAAAAGCACCAGTGTGAGAGAAAAGCATGTTGTTTAAGATATTCTGTTTTTTCACTTTCAATTAATCTTTGTACAAAGCAGGATTAATCAGAGTAAATATCTATCAAGTACGTACATAACTTTTGCAACAGGAATTTAGTAAAGTGTCTTATACCAGAAACAACATAAGATGATATTTGAATCTGTCTAGTTCCTGAGTTTTTCCAGTAAAGTCCTAAGTATTGTAATAGGATAGGAAATAACTTAGAAAAATGAAGCAATAAAGTAATCTATGTGGTTTACTAATGATATTGCTAGACGTTTATCAATCTAATCAAATTTCTACATCCTGATGTCTTCCTGATGTATTTGACAAGGATTTAAAGTTCAACACATAAGTTCAGATATAGTTGGACTATATGGACTATAGTTAGACTATATGGTCTAATCTTATTTTCAGAGCTGTACTGAAAAAAAAGAAATAAAATCATGTTATTTATGTTCCTTTGAGTTTTAGAGGAAAAGTGAGATATAATATGATGATGGTCTTTCCTACTCCTAGACTATCAGCCATTACCTATAATTATGATTTTCTTAGAGACATTGTAATTTGTCTCTTGGCAGGCTCTATTATGACTTTAAGAGCTGCATATATTAGTTCTTGGATCTTCCTTTTTTCTACATGCTGCCACAAGGACAGGAAAAATCAAGGCAGGAGGAAGAAGGGGAGGAGGGTGAGGAAGCTGCCACCGCCACCCCAGTCGGGACTCCGCGCTGCCCGGGCTCACCCTCCACCCATCCAATGTAGCCGTGGCGGGGACTGGTGCCACGCGACCCGCTGACCCTTGCCACGATGCTGCAGCTGCTCTGCCTGACTGGCTCCTGCCAGCCCCTCTGCCGGCCCAGCTGCTCCCCCCTTGGCACCCCTCTTGCCCCGGCACTCGCCCGAGCCCCCCGGGGGCAGAAGGAGGAAGTAGGGAAGGAGGAGGGCGAGGAAGTCGCCGCCGCCGCCCCAGCCAGGACTCCGCACTGCCCGGCCTTGCCCTCCGCCCATCCGATGTAGCTGCGGTGGGCTGCTGCCACGCGGCCTGCTGGCCCTGGCCGCGATGCTGTGGCTGCTCTGCCTGACCGGCCCCTGCCAGCCCCTCCACCAGCCCGGCTGCTCCCCCCGGGCATTCTTCTTGCCCCGGCACCCGCCCGAGCCGCCCGGGGGGCAGAAGGAAGGGGAGGAGGGCGAGGAAGCTGTTGCCAGCGCCCCAGCTGGGACTCCGCGCTGCCCGGCCTCGCCCTCTGCCCATCCGATGTAGCCGCGGCGGGCCACTGCGGGGGCTGGTGCTGCGTGGGCCGCTGGCCCTGGCATGATGCTGTGGCTGCTCTGCCTGACTGGCCCCTGCCATCCCCTCAGCCAGCCTGGCTGCTCCCCCCGGGCACCCTTCTTGCCCCGGCGCCTGCCCGAGCTGCCCAGGGAGCAGCAGGAAGAATGGGAGCAGGAGGAGGAGGGCAAGGAAACCGCCACTGACACCGGGCCCCAGGAGGAGGCTCTCCTACCATTGCTGCATCTCCCTCTTCCTTCCCGGCAGCCGGGACTCCGGCGCACCTTCCCGGCCAGCGGGGCCAATGGTTGCGTTGGCTGGGGATTGCAGGGGCTGCTCTCCCTTGGGATGTGGCTTGCAGTAGGGCTGGCCTGCTCAGTGGAGCCTCCGGCGGGCCACTCCCAGTGGGGATCCCGGGGCTTCCCTGGGTGGCTCCACGGCCACGTGCACCTCGGATGGGGCCAGCCCGGGAAAGGGACTTCCTGGCCACGCTTCTCCCAGGGGGTGGAGCACCCGGGCGCAGGGCCAATCAGGAACCCTGCGAGGGGGCAAGTCCACATGAGAGAGAGAGAAGGGAAGTGCAAGTGGCTCTCTGTCTCTCTCTCTCTGCAAATGGCAGAGGAGGCTCCGGAGCCGCGGGTTGCCGACCTGTGCCCTAATTTAAGAGACGTTGCGCTTGGAGCCAGAAGAAAATGAAAGCGAGAGAGACCTTGAAAGAACGAGCCAAAGAAGCCAGTTACCAAAACACTATGCCACCTGTGGATTGGCTGGAATTCAAATGAATACTGGGATCCTGGGAGGAGGAGTATTGAATATTGCTTTTAATATACTGCTTTTGCGGGTTTTTCCTCAGACCTCGCCTTGTTTTTCCTGCTATCACTAGCCCCTAATAAACATTCCTTTTGAGACAAAGCCTGTTTCAAGAGTTCTGCTTTCTTGGATGGCTTAGCTAAGGTAGGTCCTTACAGTCTGCCTCAACTAAATTGTTGTCATGTAATTTTTCATACCCTTCAACATTTTAATCTTATTTTATGTGAAAAATGTCATGTTAGTAGCTACTACAGACACATACACACACTTTTATTAATCAAATTTATACAGTCACCCATATCACCAAAGGTGACTCTGGGTGGTGCACAACAAATGGATAAAACTACTTATAACCACAGATATAAAAGAAATATTTAAAAATCACATTAATTGTAGGTAGTATAAAAATTGTGCTTTGAGGAGACCCCCTCAAAGCACAATTTTTATACTACCAAGGGGGGCTGGCTGTGCCGCTCATTGGTCAGAGCTCATTGGCTGTGCCGCTCATTGGTCAGAGCTGGAGGGTCAACCCCCGCCTCGCCGAGGGGGTCCACAGAGCCCAGCCGTGTCCTGGGATGGAGCCCCTGACTCAACCAGGAAGAGAGAGCAAGAAAAGAGCTTTGAGTTCTGCTTCCTCCCCCTGCAGGGAATTTGGATTGTGGCAGATGTGAACTGGCCTCAGGGGAGCGATGGATGCCGAGAGAGGTACCCCCCCCGAGTTATCCCAGAAAAGAGAGGGGGGGAAAGGAGAGAGAGAGAGAGAGAGAGAGAGAGAGAGAGAGGGAGAGAGAGAGAAAATATGAATATATGTTGTCCTTACTGGACTTTTAGTAAAGAACGTTTAATGAAATATTTTGATTTTTTTTAAATTAAGAGATGAGGTATGGGGATAATTATGCTGTATTTAAAGATGGTAGATAAGCTACTAAAATTGTTTTCACCTGTTTGGGATGAAGGAGAAAGTTTTTTCCCCCTTATTCTGCATAAAAATTTGTTTTCTTTGTAGGAGTTCATTGATTTCATAAATAACACTATAGTTTTTTTTATACATAGCATAAAGGTAAAAAAGGATATATGCAGTGTTATCTTCATTTTAGATGTCAAAAGGGTTTTGTGGCTTCCAGTGTTTTCTTTTCTGTGAGAAACAGGTCCAAGTGGCTCTTTTGAGTGTTTAAAGTTGCTGACCCCTGGATTAGGGTGATACATTCCTTCTCCTGGAGGAAGGGCACAATAGCAAGACAGTGCAAAGCATCCCCCCTCCCAACAGAATGGCAGGCCCCAAAGAAGGTTTACAGATTCAGCAGAAGGCTTAGAGAAACAATGTATTTCTTTGGGGACCTGATACGGACTAAGTGATTCATCATAACTCAGGAACAGTGCTGAGGTAGCTTTAAATTCTATTGTTCTGAGGTTTTATAACCAGTTTAAACACTGGATGGATATAGCATTTGTCATCTCTGATGAATACTTCCTTTTATTTGTTCCACTAGAGCAGAGCAGTCCTAATCTTATTGGGTATGCTCCTTTGCTAATACAATGGAGCACTACTGGTAGGGTGGCATGCTCATACTGGATGCTTCAGATAGTCTTGTTGGAATTGGGGCACCAGCATTCCATTGTTCAAACCTGTTTTTAATTCAAATCCCTTTTAATTCAGTTTTTGTAGCAAACCTTCACTTTGGCAACTTAAATCACAATTCCCTGCTTCTGCATTCAGCAGGATGAAGATAGAGCACTCTGACCACTGATAATATACAGGACTTTGGATACAATAAAGACTCTCTGGCAGTTCTTTTCTTCTCCCAGCTAACTGCATAGGACTGATGTATAGTTCACCCATGTATATTGATATAAATAGTTCCTTTTTTCAGGCAGCAATATTTAGCAAAAAAAGAAAGTAGGTAGCTGAGTACATGATATATGAAAGCATACAGATTTGAGAAACAAAGCAATATTTTCAGCCTACTCTAATGCAATATCTACTCACATAAATCAGGCACAAATTCTGAAAAAAAATACTTTCCCAATAGGAGAAGATAACTCAGCAGAATTGCTACATTTCAGTCCACTTAAGCGGTAACAATCTCTGAAGAATGCAAAGTTATTAGGTCAGATATGTCAGATCTACAATTACTATATTTGTTACAATGATTACTAAGTAAATGTTTTTGAAATTCAAAACATGATGGGGATTGTGACTTTTAACACTATACAGCATTTTTAATATCACAGCAATTAAACATAATATATGCTTTGCATATGCAGGATTGGTTTACCATTCAAGAGAATGGCTCTTGATTCAAGTATCATATTTGTATGGATAGAAATCGCAACCCTTAGCTTCACTTCCTGAGCTTACCAGATTTTCATTTTTAAATGGGCTACCAGCATAAATGTTTACAAGTATAATAAAGATTGCTACCCTCATGAAGACCATTTAAATAGCAGCCTAAGCAGGGAAGTCCTTTGCTTCAAGCATAAAAAATCTTAGCATGGTCCAATAGATCTTTATGGAAGCTTACACAAGAAATATATCCATCCTTTCAATTTCCAATTCAGGACTTGTGCTAGTGATTTTGGGGGGGTAAAAACAATTTGCTATTACATTTGTGATGAGCCTGCTTCTGTTATGGTGTTTTACTGTTTGTTCACATAGCCATGTGTTCCTATAGGCACACAGCAATCATACTTACTTGACTGATAAGTAGCTGAGAATTAAAGTCTAATGTATTTGTAGAGAAGAAGGTGGAAAAGGCTGCAACAGATATTGCCCTGAAGGGAAAAGCATTTCATATTATACATTACAGATCCATCTACATTAAACAGACAATAAAACAAGTTCTTGTTTTATCATTGGCTATTAATTACTGTAAGCAAACTAGAGTTCATGTGGAATCTAACAATTGTAAGGACCCACCTCAATTTTACATCTTAAGAAGACAGAACTCTTGGAATGTGTCTTCCAACAGGAATCTTTATTAAGAGAAACTGATTGCAGGCAAGCTAGACAGGATCTGGGGAATCCTCTCCCACCATTCAATGTTTTAAAGTGTTCCCAAGCAGCCCCCTCCCCACAGTTCTTCCGGGTGATTCAATCCGTCAGTCTGCTCCATCGGCACGATCACTCGTTTTCTCTTTTTCCAGATTCCAGGCGTTGCATTCCCCCCCCCTTTTCCCTCACTGCCGGCAAAGGGGAGAACTTCAGAGGGAGTAGGATGAAAGACGATGGCCGCATTGTTATGGTTAGTCCTCTCGAAGAGAATAAACACCCGGTTACTTTGTAGTTAATGAAGGAAGTGAGAGTCATAAAACCCCCATGCTTACCCTCCTCCCCTTCCGTAGTATGACAGAATCCAGAAGAGAGTAAGAATTGGTTTTATATCAGAGTAGGTAGATAGAAATGAAATATAACTGGATTCTGACATTCTGCCCCCCTTAAAAATAAGAGAGATCCACCTGTAAAGAAAACAAAACAGGTATAAAAGTTAGTCTGGCTTGTTAGGATACTCTGTATGAAACTTCTTTAATAGCTTCGGGGCTCTGACATGATGTTGATGGACCCACTCGTTTTGTTAGGCAGGGAGGTGTTTCCATGCTACTAGGTATTGAGTTGTCCCATGATATTTCCTAGAGTCTAGGATTTCCTTTATCTCGAAGTGTTGTTCTCCTTCCACCATGTTTGGAGGCGGTGGGGGGGATTTTTGGCTGTAAGGGTGACTAATGTTCTCTTTTCAGCAAACTGCAGTGGAAAATTGGGTGTATTTGCCTAAGATTTTTGGGTAATTCTAATTCTACTGTTACTGGGTTTATGATTCTTTTTTTCCCCCAAACAATTTTATTGATTTTTCCCTTTTTACACCAGAAAGCTTAAGAAACAACGTGGATATAGGGTAATCAGTTAGGTACAATAACATCATACATATATAGCTCAAATAATTCTCCTTAAAATTTTCCTCTCTAACAATTAGAATAATATAGTCAAACTAATACAGTTCTAGGTAAGATTAATTCATTAATACATTCCTAAATAAGAATTCAATTAATCAATAGAAATTATCAACAACCTTTCATCGATGTAAATCAAACCCTGTTTTTACGTTTATTAATTTCCAAATACCATATCTAACTTAGCCTTAAACAAAAATATTATTTACAATTCGGGTGTCTATAATTTCTCTTATTTAAGCATATTATTTCCATAATTACGTACATTCTTACATTTCTCACCTATATTCTATTTCTTATTCAGTAATTCTTCATTTATTAATTTCATCTCTTCCATCATTACAATCTTTTTATCATTATAGCTCCACAAATTAGCTATCATATCTAATAATAAAAAAGCATAGGAAAAATAGAAAAAAAATAATAGAAACAAAGAGACCAAGAAAAAGAAAGAGAAAAGAAGAAAGATCTATTATTCCAAAAAATATATTCTTACTATATTTCAATATTAAATTCTAAATCTTATCCTAAAAACACCTTTTAAAAATCCAAATCCAAATCAATCCACATCTCTATAAAGCCGTTGCAACCCATAAATGTAATCTTAAATTCCATATTTATATCTTATTCTAGCTTTCTTTCTGTTCCAAACGGGTTTCCATAGTAAGGCCTCTAAGACCACAAATAAAACTCCCTCCATTTCTTGCCGTAACGCATAAATCAGGGGAGAATCTCCCATTGTCCATTTTAATAGGCTAGTGAAAAAGTTGTAGCGATTCTCAATAGCTCGTGGTTGAATATCCATCTTCATCTTTTTTGAAGTTGTGTCTAGTTTAATTACAGTCATTTTTGAATCATCCAAAGTCTCAATAGATTGTCTATAAAATAATGTAGAGTCTTCTTTAATATTATTTTGCTCTCCTCCTATTGGTTTTTTATCTGTCAGGTAATCAGTTGGAGTCTGGAGATCAGCCTGCCTTTCTGGGGTAACATCCTTAGTTTCCGTGCTAAGTCATTTGTTCATTAGCATCAAAAGTTTTTTCCGGTGTAGGTTGGTAGTCTTAATGTAAGATTAATTCCTCCATCTCAGTAAATTGTGAATAAGGTTGAAGACGGGTCTCTTGAGTATATACCCCTTCGTCTGTTTCTTGGCTTACAAAGTGCTCACTTACACCTTGCGCTTTGATTTGTTGTTGAAAAATAATCTCTTTTGTATAGGCAATTATTTGTTCAGTATTTTCACGAATTTTGTCCAATATATACTTGTAACTGAAATCTGGACAGAGTTCCTCCATTTCAGTAATATATAAAGCCATTATTCTTTTGGTGGAGGCTGTATTTATTAACAATCAGTCAATATCCGCTTCCACCCAGCTATACAGCTTCTTTATCTTTCCCTTTTGAGATAATTTGAAGGTCAAAGTCAGACTCAGAGTCCAAAAAAAGGAATAACAATTGCAGTAAATAATTTCACCACAAGATGTCCCCAGAGGGTTAACCAGTTGTTCAGTCTTTCCAGACCCCCACTAAAAATAATTTCTTCCCTCTTTTCCTTTTTTCCTTCTTTTCTTTAGTTATAAAAATAGTAGAAAATAATAAAAAAAATTCCTCCAAATTGCTAGCATATTAAGTTTCTGTAACAAGGATTTTAGGACTCCCAAATATTCAAAAATAAAATCAACCATTGAAAAAGTTAAAATTATTTTTTCTTTTGTTCCAAGGCTTTCCTTCTCCCATCAACAAAGCCACTTTAAAAAGATAGGGAAATGATTCCAAAGGCTTTTCACAGGAATAAATAGGAAAGGGAGAGGCAAGGAAAGGTCTCACTGAATCTTCCACGGTGGTTCTATTTCGCTTAGATGTTCTTGTGGCTTACGGCTGGGGCAGCTAAGTGATCGGCCATTTTACTGACCGATCTTTACTTCGTCAGCCCAAAGGACTCGCTTGGACAGCAGAGGGCGCCACCGCCCCTCTGCAGTCAAACAGGCAGCCTCCTCAATGGTGGTCGCCCCTCCAGGGCGACTTTCGACACAATCAAGGGTCTACCGGCGGGGGAAACTCGGCCGACAAAGAGACAAGCCTATCTGAACGACTACAGCGCTGCGACCTGGAACTGGAAGCCGGTTTATGATTCTTTTAATTGGAAAAGGCCCTATATATATTGGTCCAAGTTTTGTACAGGGTTGTAGGGATTTTAGGTATTTTGTAGATAAGTACACAATTTCTCCTATAATGAATGATGTACGTTCAACCCTTTTTTAATCTGCTTGTGCTTTGTATGCTTGCCTAGCTTCATCTAGGGCTTTTCTAACTATTGGCCAGGTGTTTTGTAATTGTTCCATCCATTCTTTCAGTGATGGGATTGCCGGTTCGTTTGGGGTTAGTTCTGGCATGGGGTTGAAACTTTGACCGGTAGCTATTTCAAAGAGAGTGTAACCTGTGCTGGAATGGACTGCATTATTGTAGGCCACTTCTGCGAAAGGGAGTAGGTCTGTCCAATCCGACTGTTGGAAATTAAGAAAGCATCTTAAATATTGCTCAAGTACTGAGTTCAATTTTTCTGATTGACCATTCCCTTGCGGGTGATGGCTAGATGTCAGTCCGAGTGGTCCCTAAAAGGGATAAAAATTCCTTCCAAAATGCAGACATAAATTGCACTCCCCTATCAGATATGATGCATTGCGGTGCCCCATGCAATCTGTAAATATGCTGCATGAAAAGGCTTTTGCGGTGGGAATATGCTAAAGCTTTTGCGGTGGGAATATATTGGCAAGGGATAAAGTGCACCTGTTTGGAAAACAAGTCCGTAACCATCCAGATGACAGTGTTTCCATTGCTTTCTGGTAATTCCACTATAAAATCCATGGCTATTTCCCTTCAGGGAGCTGAAGGATTTGCCACTGTTTGTAACAGTCCGGGCGATTTCCCTTGCAACCTCTTGGCAGTTGCACACTTTGGGCAGCTGGCCACGTAACTTTCTATGTCCTTTTTCATGGATGGCCACCAAAATTGCCATTTAATTAAGTGTAATGTTTTTACAAATCCAAAATGTCCTGCTGATTTTGTGTCGTGGCAAAGCTGCATGAATGTGACTCTTTGGGTTGTTGGTATATATACCTTTCCCCCCACCCAAGGCAGCCCGTCTTTCATTGTGCACACGTGTTTATTTTTCTGGAACCATTCATCTGTTTCCAAACTTTTCCGGAATTCAATTCTGGTTTGGCTACCCAGCTGCGGTTTTAATTTAGCTTGGGCTCTGGTGGTTACTGGCGCTGCCAGTTGTGATTCCACCATCATCGGTTTAGAGTCAGTGGCTCGCGTGCTGTTATATTGGGGCATGCGAGATAGTGCATCTGCCAGGAAGCTCTTTCCCCCCGGCAAATGCTTGAGCGTAAAGTGGAATTGGTGAAAATGTTGGGACCAGCGGGCTTGCTTGGGGTTGAGCTTCCTGGGTGTTTTCAAGGCTTCCAACTTTTTGTGGTCTGTCCACACCTGGAAAGGGACTTTATTGCCTTCAAGGAACTGGCACTACGTGAGTAATGACCAACGTATCCCATATGCCTCTTTCTCCCACACGGGCCAGCGCTGTTCCATTTTGGTTAGTTTCTTGGATGTATACGCACAGGGTTGCAATACCCCTTCATCGTTTTCTTGTAATAGTACAGCCCCCACTGCCACATCACTTGCATCCGCCTGTATTACGAAGGGCTTATCCATGTCTGGGTGCTTCAGTACTGGTTCGGCAGAAAAGAGTCTCTTTAATCTCTCAAATGCCGCTTGGCACTCCATTGTCCATTTTAGTGGCTGGCTAGGTTTTATTGAGGATGCTCCCTTCATTTTTAGTAAGTTCATGAGGGGCAGGGCTATCTGGGCAAATGAGGGAATAAATTGGCAGTAAAAGTTTGCGAAACCCAGGAAACTTTGCAGTTGCTTTCTTGTATGAGGTGGTGCCCATTCTAATACTGCTCTGACCTTCTCTGGGTCCATTTCAATGCCCTGTGGGGATATACGATAACCTAGGTAGTCTATTCTTTCCTGGTGGAATTCGCATTTCGATAGTTTGGCATATAGGTGGGTGGCTTGCAGTTTCTTTAAAACTGCTCTGACTAGGTTGACATGTTCCTCTTTTGATTTGGTGAAGATAAGGATGTTGTCTAAGTAAATCAGAACCCCCTTAAATAGGTGCTCCCTTAGTACCTCGTTGATTAATTGCATAAATACTGCGGATCCCCCTTGTAATCCAAATGGCAAGACTTTGAATTGGTTGTACCCCATTGGGCAGTTAAATGCAGTTTTCCATTCATCCCCTTCCTTAATTCTCATGCTTCCCTTAGATCTAGTTTAGTAAAAAAAATTCCTTTCGAGAAGTGTGATAACATGTCCTTCATGAGGGGTAGGGGGTATAGGTTGCTTTCACTGATTGTATTTAGGAGCCTATAATCCACGCATATGCGTAAAGAGCCGTCCTTCTTCTCGCTAAAGAGGACTGGAGCGGCCACTTTAGGCTTGGCTGGTTCAATGATCCCCCTTTCTAGGTTTTTCTTTATGAACCTTTCCATTTCCTCCTTCTCCTTTGGGCTCATGGAGTATAACCTGGGCTTTGGGAGTTTTGCTCCGGGCTTGAATTCTACGGCACAGTCCGTGGGTCGGTGAGGGGGGGAAGCTCATCCATCCTCTCCTCACTGAAAACTTCAGCAAGATCTCTGTATTCCTCTGGTATTTCTGGTAGACCCTTTTCTTCTCCCATGGATGCTTTTTCCGTTCTTAATTTTGGTAGATCCCCTTGGGGTTTTAAGTCCATAGGGTCCCCTTTTGGGAAATTGATTTTTGCCATCCTCCAATTTATCAGGGTTCCATTTCTTTAACCATTCCATCCCTAGAATCATCGGGCATTCCATGCCTGGGGTCACTACAAATGTTATGGCTTCCTCATGGGAGAGGTGGATTGGTAAAATGGCTAGGGTAGCTGGCACCCCCCCTGCTATGGACCCATCTAACTGGCCAAATGAGATTGGTTGTTCTAGCCTCGACGAAATGCCCAGATTCCCCACTAGCATCGGGCTAATGAGGCAGCGGGTGCAGCCAGAGTCTATTAAGGCTTTCACCTTGACAGCTTCGGGCATGGGGGGAATTAATATAGTCACTGTCTTGAGGATGGGTGCGATGGGTCCACTTACCAGGGGTTCGCCCTCCAAGCTGTCGTCTGAGGTGTCCACCGGCCCTGCGGTGTAGGCTGGAGTTCTTTCCCCACGATGGGCAGAGGTAGGGGATTCCACAGCCTCCATCATGGCAGATTCTTTTGGCTTAGCTGGAGACTTCCCGGATTTGCTGGCCGGTGATCTGTCTGCGTTGTGCGGGGGGACTTTCGAGTGGCATTCTACAGCCCGATGCCCCTCTCTCCCGCATTTGAAACAATCCATTTGCTTCTTGGCCATAGCCGATGGTTTCACTGGTTCGTGCGTCGACTCAGGCGGTGAGCGGCTCCATTGTTTTCCTCGGCGGTGCCTCTTCAGTAGGTCGATCTCTGCTTCCTCTGCCAGGACGTACCATTCGAGTTGGTGTGGGTCCCCTCGGGGCAGGCAAGCTTCATATAGGTCATAGTTTAGGCCATCTTTGAAATGGCTAAGGAGGATGTCTTCTGGCCAGTTCAGTTTGCTGGCAATGACCCGGAATTCTTGCGTATATTTGGCTACCGGGCGTTTGCCTTGCCTCATGGTTTTGATCCTTTCGCAGGCTTTGCAATCAGCCAGGGGGTCCTCAAATCGCCTTCTCAGAGAGGACATGAAACGGTTGAAGTCGTTGAGCTCTGGGGCATTGGAGTCGTGCAAATTCACCACCTAATCTGCGGCCAGCCTGTCCAAAGCAGATTGCACGATCCAGATACGGGCTTTGTTGCTAGGGATGTGCCGCCCGTATTCCTCCATGTAGCTGAGGACTTGTGTTATGAAAAACCCCAAGCGTGCCGGCTCCCCCTTGAATCTCGCATCCAGCGGCGGGAGTCTTTGAATAGATCGGTGCCTTTGTTGTTGGTGGTATTGTCTTCCATCCAGATCACCATCTGCGGGTCGGGGGGGGAATGGACGTCCCCGGGGCTGCAGGGTCCAATTCCCCCTCAGTGTCTCTCCCGTTGTGGCTCCAGGAGCTGATGCGGCTGTGGGGCTCAGAATTCTCCTCTCCTAGGGAGCTGAGGGTTCTCTTCATCAAGTTGATAGCTTTCTCTAGGATCCAGCTCGAGTGCAGTGCCCAGCTTCTTTCCTCTTCGCTTGCGTACAGGGATTTCCCCATCTCCTGCTTCCATTCTGGTTGGTTGGCCCCCTGTCTCAGGGTCACCTTTCTTGATTTCATTTCCCACTCGCCTTTCTTTCCAATGCCCATTGACCACCGAGGTTTGTGGTCCCGTGTCTCCACCACCTCTTCTGAGGAATCTGACCTCTCAGATCCCGACATCTGGCAGGTTTTCAGTTAGGGCAGTGGCTCCCTCTCCGGGGGGCTTTCTCCCTTCCCTGCTCCGTCGTCTGACATGGTATTTTTTGCAAAGTCCCCCGGCAAGGTTCTCCCTTGCAGGTGGACTAATTTTGCAGATCCTGTCTAATGTAAGGACCCACCTCAATTTTACATCTTAAAAAGACAGAATTCTTGGAATGTGTCTTCCAACAGGAATCTTTATTAATAGAAACTGATTGCAGGCATGCTAGACAGGATCTGAGGAATCCTCTCCCACCATTCAAAGTTTTAAAGTGTTCCCGAGCAGCCCCCACCCCACAGTTCTTCTGGGCGATTCAATCCGTCAGTCCGCTCCGTCAGCACGATCATTCATTTTCTCTTTTTCCAGATTCCAGGCATTGCATTTCCCCCCCCCCCTTTCCCTCACTGCCGGCAAAGGGGAGAACTTCAGAGGGAGTAGAATGAAAGACGATGGCTGCATTGTTATGGTTAGTCCTCTCGAAGAGAATAAATACCCGGTCACTTTGTAGTTAATGAAGGAAGTGAGAGTCATAAAACCCCCATGCTTACCCTCCTCCCCTTCCGTAGTATGACAGAATCCAGAAGAGAGTAAGAATTGGTTTTATATCAGAGTAGGTAGATAGAAATGAAATATAATTGGATTCTGACAACAATATTTGATATATAAGTTACTGCAATTTATCTGTTTGCATGACAAAATTGAAAGTCAAGCTTTTTTTTAAGCTTGGCACATTATAGGAATGCAGCCTATGAGCTTAATATATGACTTAATATGTTATGGGTAGTCCTCGACTTACAACTACAATTGGAATGGGAACTTCCATCACTAAGCAATGCAGTCGTTAAATAAGTTGAGCCCGATTTTACAACCATTTTTGTTGCGGTTATTAAGGAAATCCAGCTTCCCCCACTAACTTTACTTGCTGGAAGCTGATGGGGAACAGTGATCACATGACCCTGGGATGTTGCAACCATCAGAAATACAAGCACTTGAATTTTGATCATGTGATTACAGGGATATTGTGATGGTTGCAAGTGGGAGATCTGGTCATAACTTTTTTCAGCATTATTGTAACTTCAAATGATTATTAAACTAATGGTCATAAATTGAAGATTACCTGTATTAGAAAACAGAAATTTGGACTGAATAATTCTCAATTCAATTAATTGAGGATAAGCATGTTGTTTAACCTCAGTCTTTACCTCCTGTCAAATCCCAAAATTTCTCACATTGCAGGAATACTGAATTTTGCTAATGGAACAGCTTTTTTCACTTTGAGTATCCTTTTGGAAAAACCTGTTACACAACTCTATAGAATTTCCCAACACACCATAATATATTACAGAAGAGGAATGAGACTTAATAGAGAATTGTTTCTTTGCAGAAATTCCTAATTTGATTCTGCAACAACCAATGAATTGTTTAGGTGAAGCAGTTGAAAAGTATGAAAGCTGTCATACCAATTCAAAACACTTCTGACCATTTAATGGTCAGAAAGCCATATACATAAGGAGTGAATGTTTTATACCCACATATGAATTTTTGAAGCATATTATGTCTCTTCCAAATCAACTCACAACAATCTTCTTAAATTAGTTGGATCGAGAGTGAGTAGCTGACAAAAGTTGAAATTTTAACAGTGTCTGAAAGAAGTCACCAGCCATTAAATGTTTCTATTTGGACACTAACCACAACTGCAAAAAGAAACACATTAAAAATCAGAATTTTCCGAGTGTTTTACCAGGCTAAGGAATTAGAAGGAGGATCCTCGATTCCCGATAGATGATACAATACAGCAGGACATGATCTTCAGTTCCAATAACCCCTTGGGGGTCATTAAAACTATAGTCACCGATGCGCAGGCACCTCTATCAAAAGACGAACCACAAAAGAGTACAATATTTTTTAAGACTCATTTTTTTCCCTTGCCATAGCTCCAAATTCTCGCCCCGGGAGCAAACTCTACCTCTGAAGCACTTACAATAATCTCTCGGCAATAACTCTACAAGCACCCTTTCCCTCCAGCCTAAAAAATCCCAAATGCGCCACACCCCGTGGAGCTCTCGCCAGCGGGTTTTCTATTATGGGGACATGACTCAATGTTTCTGTCTTCCGTCGCTAGACATCTTGGGGAGGGGGAGGTTAACAGACATTCCGTTCGCCCTTTTCATTGGAGGTCGATATCTAGCTGCTTCCAGGGATTGGTTGGTCGGTTCCTGGAAGGCAGCCCCACAGCTTAGGGGTAGCGCAGTTCACTCTTGTTTTCGCTCAGTCCCCAACTTTGGGTTGTAGCTTTGCGGTTCTTATGCAAATAAACGGAGCTCCTAAGAGGGCAAGGAAAAACAAAGCGGAGAACGAAAAGAGGAAGGCGCTTTCTTGGCGCTCACCAGAGAGGCGTTGCAAAGTTTACCTCAAGATTTTGAGAGGGGCAGCTGTTCAAAGGCCCTCGACCCACCATGGGGAGACTCGCCCTTAGCCTCTCCTTAGCGCTTCTGCTGCTGGCGGCCCTTTGCAGAGGTAAGGCAGATCCGAGAAAGGTTGCTCGGTCCGATTTTCTTCCCACACCTTTGGTACCCACCCGCGGAGCTGTGTGTGGTCACTCGGTTATTTTCTTCAGCCCGGCGGGTCCTCCCTCCTGCCGTTTTTTCGCTAGGCTCCTGAAGCAAAGCTCTGGAGATAGAAAAGGAAAAAGGAAAACTCTTTTCTGGATCCTTTTATTGATGCCGGATCGGTTCCAACAGCCTGCTGGAAATTTTATGGTGCAGTGCTGCGGAGCATAAGGAAAGACTATTTATAAACAGTTTAAAAATTTAGCTTTCGTCCTTTTTTTTAAAAAAAAAAAATCAGGCTGCGCGCACGCACACACGCGCGCGCGTTCTGCTTGAGGGAATTAAACGTCTGCCACTTCCCCACTCGGGCCAAGTTAGGGACAGATTTTGAGGAAATAGTTTCAGATGTCTGAGAGACATTTATGGCTCATTGGACTGAAATTGCGCATTTTCCTTGAAGATTTTGTAATTCATAGGACTATAACAGATTTAAGACCTGGCGACAAGATAAATCAGTGGTTTACAATATTTGTTTTAATAGCATGAGCAGTTCATATTGTCAAGGTCACATTTATACTAAATACTTGGCTTAGGAACTTGAAGTCGTTGCCCAGCAAAATCCACTTCTCTTCCAATTTTGCATTTGGGATTACACAGTAGCCATTATAATAATATAATAATATAGTAAATTGAACAATTATTAGAATAATGATTTGTCTGCATAACTGCAATAATGATGTGTCTGCATAATTGCTAGAACAATGATGTAATGCATAATCACTGGGAAAATTCACTGGGAAAATTCTCTGTCAGTAATATGTGGCAACCTAATGCGCTCTGCACATGGATACTTTGTATGTAGCAAAACCTTCCATTCTATGCCTGTGAGAAACGTTCCTAATGTATCACAGTGTGTATTTCAATGTGTAGTCCTTTGTTCTTTAAGGAGGGGAGTATAAAAACTGAAGTCTAATCACGCCCTCCTCGTTCAGAATTGCCTATCTCTAATATGCTCTGGACTTTGCGCAATTAAACTTCTCTGCTAACCCCTCCGGAATTCGTAAGAGTTCTTTCGTTTTCCACAAGAATTTTGGCACCCCAGATGGGACTCTTATGAAGAGGCCGTTGTCCTGCCAGACGGACTGCCCTGGGGGAAACCCCTCTCCTATCGGTGATATCTCCAAGCCGGCTCCGTGGCCTTTGACTACGGGGAGACTTCC